>NC_092344.1:24933884-24936384 GCF_963676685.1 Mytilus edulis
ATGTCGTAACATAATAATTTTGGTTGAAAGGGTGCGTAGACAATAAATGGGAGTTTTAGCCCCTACCACATCTAAAATTATGTGTAAAGTGATATTACTTATTAACCATACATATTAGAGACCTAGGGTCTTTTGATTTGAGACCCTCAGTTTGTGACCTTGAAATTGAGGTCAAGGTCATAGGTAAATTTGGCGTTTTAGATTATGACCTTTGGTTAAAATTCATATCTATACATCATAAAGCCATAGGAACTGAAATTTTAGACTGATTTTTAATATTTTAATATCAAAATAGATATTTACTGGTGGAAAGACCTTCAATTGTTCTCTGAACAATTGGTTTTTAATTATTTTTTTTTTTTTCCCGCCAACTTTTGTTCTTGCGATAAATGTTTGGTTCGCAATATGTCGCTTAGATATTTCTCATATTATATCGTATAGATTATGCGCTTTTAAATTTCACCCTGCTAAGCCGAACCATTTTCTTTGTAAGAGTTATCTCCCTATTCATTGTTTATCATCAAAGCGTATCTCCTTCGTAACAAAAAAAGATAGCGACAAAATTCTTTTTACAAATTGTTCGTTACATCCTGAGTAATTTTTGGCGTATTTGGATCGAAGCGATTTGATGAAATTTTAAAGGAGTTATCTACCTTTACGGAATAAATTTGTTCGTACGTTTTTTTATCTCATAAACTGTTAACCGTATAACCCTGGAATGTTTTTATTTCAGTTCCCTGGGTCCTAACTTAGAAAATTAGGTCAAGGTCAAAGGTCAAGGTCAAGTTCTCAATTGTGACTTTTGCTTGTTTTTGCATTTTCTCTGACACTGTGAGAGATACATATAAAAGAACAAGTGCAAAATGTCTGCTTTATTGTAATGAAGATATGCTACATTTAGTCTTATACAATTAAATGGTATCTTATAGGAGTTGTTGCCCCTGAAATGTCTTGATATGAGGTTATTTGATTATAACTTCAATAAAGTTCATTATAAAGACATTTGACTTGATACAAAAGGTTAAGTGACAAATGACCTTGAAAAATTGCTACCGGAAGTGACCTTGAGAAAACCGGAAGTAGCCTTTTTTGCAATTTTTTCATCTAAAAGTACTCAGAATCCATATATTTTGTCATATAGATACATAAACTGATTACTGAAGCCTAAATATGACTTCCATCAGACCGGAAGTGGCCAATTATTTCCCCTTCTATATACAAAAGTATATAGAAACTATATATTTTTGGAATCAGTGTGAAAAAAAGCTATCATATGAGACCGGAAGCATATTATCTCCCTTATATCACTCAAAAATATAATTAAACCATTATTTATCACATTAGTATGAAGAAAGTATCTTCTTATCAAAATTTTTTGGTGTGGAAAGACTTTCAATTGTTCTCTGAACAATTGGTTTTTAATTATTATTATTATTAAGTCTTTTCACTTTTTTGTGAAAAGACTTATTGTATTTCTTCTGATTATTATTATTTTTTTTTTTTTTCCGCCAAATTTTGTTCTTGCGATAAATGTTTGTTTCGCAATATGTCGCTTAGATATTTCTCATATGGTATCGTATAGTTTATGCGCTTTTAAATTTCACCCTACTAAGCCGAACCATTTTCTTTGTAAGAGTTATCTCCCTATTCACTGTTTATCATCTGTGTGCATCTTCTTCGTAACAAAAAAAGATATCGACAAAATTCTTTTTACAAATTGTTCGTTACATCCTCAGGAATTTTTGGCTCATTTGGGTCGAAGCGATTCGCTGAAATTTTATAGGAGTTATCTACCTTTACAAAATAAATTTGTCGTTATGTTTTTTTAACTCAATAACAGTTAACCGTATAACCCTGGAATGTTTTTATTTGAGTCCCCTATGTCCTAACTTAGAAAATGAGGTCAAGGTCAAAGGTCAAGGTCAAGTTCTAATTTGTGACTTTTGCTTGTTTTTGCATTTTCTCTGACGCTTTGAAAGATACATAAAGAAAAACAATTGCAAAATGTCTGCTTTATTGTTATGAAGATATGATACATTAAGTTTGATACAATTTAATGACATCTTATAGGAGTTGGTGCCCCTAATATGTCTTGATATGAAGTTATTTGATTATAACTTCAACTAAGTTCATTATAAAGGCATTTGACCTTGTACAAAAGGTAAGGTGACAAATGACCTTGAAAAATTACAACCGGAAGTGACCTTAAGAAAACCGGAAGTAGCCTTTTTTGCAATTTTTTCATATAAAAGTACTCAGAATCCATATATTTTGTCATATAGATACATAAACTGATTACTGAAGACTAAAAATGACTTTCAACAAACCGGAAGTGGCCAATTATCTGCCATTCTACATATAAAAGTATATAGAAACTATATATTTTTGGAATCAGTGTCAAAGAAGTTATCATATGAGACCGGAAGTGATATTCATTTCACCGGAAGTAGCTTATTATCTCCCTTACATCACTCATTAATATAATTAAACCATTATTTAT
>NC_092344.1:24938884-25071384 GCF_963676685.1 Mytilus edulis
GACTGTTTATTTATGACAGTTTATTGAAGGAACAAACTCTCAATTATTCAAGAAATTTTTTATTTTATTATTGTTCTTACGTCTCTTCTGAAAAAAAATCCACATATTCTCTGAAACTACAAGTCCAATCGACCTGAAAATTTGCAGTCAGCAGGGCATACATGTACTGAAGGTTCATAAAAAAACCTTTTGCAGATATCTCTCAAGACTTTTCCTAGAAAAAAGAAATCGCAATGCCGTAAAAATCGCTTGCTAGGTCCGTCAATCTCAGTAAAAACCTACAATAAAATGTCCGCTCCGAGATTGAAATACTAATCTGTGTTACAAACAGGTGCTGAAAAATGGACATTATCAAAAAATAATCATTAAATGTGTATTAAAGTTACACCGGAACAATTAAATCCAAAACATGCACTGCTGGTGAACTGTGATCAAAATGTCAATTTCCTACAATGACAAAAGAAATTACATTGTGTACATTCCATCTCTAGACATGTTGTCTGTTCAAGGTCCCGACCTAAAAAGAAATTAAAAGACTAAGTTTTTCTTAATATAAACCCGCGTCACGTGATGTCTCCTCAATATTGCGCGCGCGCTGTATCTAAAATAAAAGAAAAACTTTCCAAACTAAACATGAAACTTCTCCGGTAACATAATAATATAGACCCTTTACAAAAACAAACAAACAAACAAATACCCCCCCCCCCTTTTTTTTCCAAATCAATCAATAAAAAAACCCAATTATCCATTCATCAGAGGGGAAAGACTGCCTAACAATTGTTTTCAAAACAATTGCTTTATATTTATTTTTTTTTTTTTTCCGCCAACTTTTGTTCTTGCGATAAATGTTTGTTTCGCAATATGTCGCTTAGATATTTCTTATATGGTATCGTATAGTTTATGCGCTTTTAAATTTCACCCTGCTAAGCCGAACCATTTTATTTGTAAGAGTTATCTCCCTATTCACTGTTTAACATCTGTGTGCATCTCCTTCGTAGCAAAAAAAGATAGCGACAAAAGTCTTTTTACAAATTTTTCGTTACATCCTTAGGAAATTTTGGCTTATTTGGATCGAAGCGATTTGATGAAATTTTATAGGAGTTATCTACCTTTACGGAATAAATTTGTCGGTATGTTTTTTTTAACTCATAAACCGTTAACTGTATAACCCTGGAATGTTTTTATTCGAGTCCCCTGGGTCCTAACTTAGAAAACTAGGTCAAGGTCAAAGGTCAAGGTCATATTTTAGATTTTCATATGTCTTTGATTTCCCTATTTTTCTTGAATGGTAATAGATACAGAAAATTTAAGCAGTGAAAAATGTTGAGTACTTCAAGGGGCAACTTTGTTACATTATGACTGTATTGGTTTTATTTTTATGTAAGGGACATAACCCCCTTTGATGGTTTATAAAAAGCCATTATTAGGCAAAACTCTTAAACAAAAGGTCCTTTGCCCATAAGGTCTTTTGCAATGACATTGTAGAGCAATGACCTTGACAAAGGTCACAAGGTCAAAGGTCAAGGTCATGTACTTAGAGGCAAATTATGTGATTTTTGGCACTATTTTAAGAGTTTTATGTGTTTGAATTTCAACCAACCAACCAACCAACCAACCAACCAACCAACCAACCAATCAATCAATTAATCAATCAATCAATCAATCAGTGCATGCATGTTTCTGTCACTCATGTGTTTAATCAAGATCTTTTTTTTTGTTTCTTTTTCGCTGTTTCAATTGCCCTATCTAACGTGTTTAATCAATCAATCAATTAACCAACCAACCAACCAACCAATCGATCAATCAATCAATCAATCAGTGCATGCATGTTTCTGTCTCTCATGTGTTTAATCAAGATCTGTTTTGTTTCTTTTTCGCTGTTTCAATAAACCCTATCTAACGTGTTCAATCAATCAAACAAACAATCAATCAATCAATCAATCAACCAACCAACCAACCGACCAATCAATCAATCAATCAATCAGTGCATGCAATTTTCTGTCTCGTGTGTTTAATCAAGATCTTTTTTGTTTCGTTTTCGCTGTTTCAATTGACCCTATCCAACGTGTTTAATCAACCAACCAATTAACCAGTCAATCAATCAATCAATCAATCAATCAACCAATCAACCAACCAACCAATCAACCAACCAACCAAACAACCAATCATTGTATGTATGCTTCCGTTATGTGTGTTAAATACGGGGTCCAAGTTCTCATTTGTTTTTTTTTTCGCTTATTTCAAATATCTCTTCTGATAAAAAATCTGAAACTACAAGTCCAATCAACCTGAAAATTTGCAGTCAGCAGGGCATACATGTACTGAAGGTTCATAAAAAAACTTGGTGCAGATATCTCTCAAGACTTTTCCTAGAGAAAAGAAATGGCAATGCCGTAAAAATCGCTTGCTAGGTCCGTAAATCTCAGTAAAAACCTACAATAAAATGTCCGATCCGAGATTGAAATACTAATCTGTGGTACAAACAGGTGCTGAAAAATGTACATTATCAGAAAATAATCATTAAATGTGTTTTCAAGTTACACCGGATCGATTAAATCCAAAGCATGTACTGCCTGTGAACTGTGATGAAAATGTCAATTTCCTACAATTACAAAAGAAATTACATTGTGTGCATTCTGTCTCTATACATGTTGTCTGTTCAACATCCCCACCTAAAAAGAAATAAAAAGACTAAGTTTTCGTTAATATAAACCCGCATCACGTGATGTCTCCTCAATCTGGCGCGAGAGTCGCACGCTGAACCTGAAATAAAAAAAAACCTTTCCAAACTAAACATGAAACTTCTCCGGTAACATAATAATATAGACCCTTTACAAAAACAAACAAACAAACAAATAAACAAATACCTCCCCCCCCCCCTTTTCCAAATCAATCAATCAAAAAAAAAATCAATTATCCATTCATCAGAGGGGAAAGACTGCCTAACAATTGTTTTCAAAACAATTGCTTTATATTTATTAAGTCTTTCCACTTTTCTGTGGAAAGACTTATTGTTTTTGTTCTGATTATTAAGTATTTCCACTTTTCTGTGGAAAGACTTATTGTTTTTGTTCTGATTATTATTATTTTTTTATTTTTTTCTTCCACCAAATTTTGTTCTTGCGCAAAATGTTTGTTTCGCAACATGTCGCTTAGATATTTCTCATATGGTTTCGTATAGTTTATGCGCTTTTAAATTTCACCCTGCTAAGACGAACCAAAAGTTTTCGTTATTATAAACCCGCGTCACGTGATGTCTCCTCAATCTGGCGCGCGTGCTGTACCTAAAATAAAATAAAAACTTTCCAAACTAAACATGAAACTTCTCCGGTAACATAATAATATAGACCCTTTACAAAAACAAAAAAAACAAACAAATACCCCCCCCCCCCCTTTTCCAAATCAATCAATCAAAAAAATCAATTATCCATTCATCAGAGGGGAAAGACTGCCTAACAATTGTTTTCAAAACAATTGCTTTATATTTATTTATTTTTTTTTCCGCCAAATTTTGTTCTTGCGATAAACATTTATTTCGCAATATATCGCTTAGATATTTGGTATATGATATCGAACAGTTTATGCGCTTTTGAAATTTACCCTGCGTAACCGAATACTTTTCTTTGTAGGAGTTATATCCCGAAACACTGTTTTACTTGTGATCACAACTCCTTCGCAACCGTAAAAGATTATGACAAATTTATTTTATAAAATTGCTCGTTATATCCAACGCATGATTTGTCCAATTTCGACCGAAGCAATATGAACGCTCCATATGAGAGTTATTTCCCTTTTTGTATTTGAAATTTTGAAATGTATTTTAAACTGGAACACCATAAGTGATAGAGACCTAGGATCTTTTGATTTGAGGTCCTTGGTCCAAAACAATTAAAATTAGGTCAAGGTCAAAGGTCAAGGTCATGTTCTAAATTTAGCTTTTTGCTTATTTTCACTGATTTTTAAATACTGTATGACATATCGACAAATAATTTTTCATAATTTGTTAGTTGCGACATGTCATTACTTTTTTTAGTTGAAAGGGTGCACAGACAATAAATGGGAGTTTTTGCCCATCTTACATTTAGAATTACGCGTAAAGTGATATTACTCTTTAACCAAAAATATTATAGACCTAGGGTCTTTTGATTTAAGGTCATTGGTTTGTGACCTTGAAATTCAGGTCAAGGTCATAGGTTAATAGGACGTTCTAGATTTTGACCTTTGTTTTAAATTCATATTAATACATCATAAAGCCATAGGAACTAACATTTTAAACTGATTTTTCATATTTCAATATCAAAATAGATCTTTACTAGTGGAAAGACCTTCAATTGTTCTCTGAACAATTGGTTTTTAATTATTATTATTATTATTAGGTCTTTCCACTTTTCTGTGGAAAGACCTATTGTTTTTCTTCTGATTATTTTTTTTCTTCCTTTTAATTTTGTTCTTGTGATAAATATTTGTTTCGCAATATGTCGCATAGATATTTGGTATATGATATTGAACAGTTTATGCGCTTTTGAAATTTACCCTGCGTAACCGAACACTTTTCTTAGTAGGAGTTATCTCCCCAAACACTGTTTTCCTTGTGATCACGACTCCTTATCAACCGTAAAAGATTACGACAAATTTATTTTATAAAATTGCTCGTTATATCCTTCGCATGATTTGTCCAATTTCGACCGAAGCAATATAAACGCTCCATATGAGAGTTATTTCCCCTTTTGTATTTGAAATTTTGAAATGTATTTTTAACTGGAATACCATAAGTGATAGAGACCTAAGATATTTTGATTTGAGGTCCTTGGTCCAAAAAAATGAAAATTAGGTCAAGGTCAAAGGTCAAGGTCATATTCTAACTTTTGAATTAGGCTTATTTCCACTCATTTACAAAAACCGTATAAGATATCGACAAATTATTTTGACTAAATTGTTAGTTGCGACATGTTGTAACTTAATAATTTTAGTTGAAAGGGTGCGTAGACAATGAATGGGAGTTTTTGCCCCTATCATATCTAAAATTATGTGTAAAGTGATATAACTTATTAACCATACATATTAGAGACCTAGGGTCTTTTGATTTGAGATGCTCAATTTGTGACCTTGAAATTGAGGTCAAGGTCATAGGTTAATTTGACGTTCTAGATTTTGACCTTTGCTAAATTCATATCTTTACATCATAAAGCCATATGAACTGACAATTTAGACTGTTTTTTAATATTTTAATATGAACATAGATATTAACTGGTGGAAAGACCTTCAATTGTTCTCTGAACAATTGGTTTTTAATTATTTTTTTTTTTTTCTTCCGCCAAATTTTGTTCTTCCGATAAATGTTTGTTTTGCAATATGTCGCTTAGATAATTATTATATTGTATCGTTTAGTTTATGCGCTTTTAAATTTCACCCTGCTAAGCCGAACCACTTTCTTTGTAAGAGTTATCTCCCTATTCACTGTTTATCATCAGAGTTTATCTCCTTCGTAACAAGAAAAGATAGAGACAAAATTCTTTTTACAAATAGTTCGTTACATCCTCAGTAATTGTTGGCTAATTTGGGTCGAAGCGATTCGATGAAATTTTATAGGAGTTATCTACCTTTACAAAAGAAATTTGTCGGTATGTTTTTTTAACTTATAAACCGTTAACCGTATAAACCAGGAATTTGTTTATTTGAGGTCCCTGGGTCCTAACTTAGAAATATAGGTCAAGGTCAAAGGTCAAGGTCATATTTTTGATTTTCATATGTCTTTGATTTCCCTATCATTCTTGAATGGTTATAGATACAGACAATAAAATGTCCGCTCCGAGATTGAAATACTAATCTGTTTTACAAACAGGTGCTGAAAAATGTACATTATCAGAAAATAATCATTAAATGTGTTTTAAGTTACACTGCCCGTGAACTGTGATCAAAATGTCAATTTTTTACAATGACAAAAGAAATTACATTGTGTGCATTCCGTCTCTATACATGTTGTCTGTTCAACGTCCCCACCTAAAAAGTTTTCGTTATTATAAAACAGCGTCACGTGATGTCTCCTCAATCTGGCGCGTGCGCTGAACCTAAAATAAAATAAAAACTTTCCAAACTGAACATGAAACTTCTCCGGTAACAATAATATAGACCCCATACAGAAACAAACAATCAACCCCCCCCCCCCCCAATTCAATCAATTTCAAAGGGGGAAAGACCGCCTCCAATTGCTTTTTAAAAGCAATTGATTTATATTTGTATTAATTTTTCATCACCTAGAAATCTATTGTCAAATAAAATTACAAGTGTTTTTAATGTCGATATTACAATCGATTTACTATTTTGTCGGGGTGATGCGTTGAGTACTGAAGAAGTGTCTGTCTTTTCACAAGTATATAAAAATACAGAACGTTTTTCTGTGCGTTGATAACGGAGATTCCCTGTAAACAATACATGCGATTAAATATTTCTATATGAGGGCTATAACCGAATGATATTGAAGCATAATTACTATCATATTATGTTACCAATAACAATTCATTGAATGTTAATGGAAGAATACGAATTAATTAATAGTTACCACTGTTTCGTGTATATCCTTTCCAAAAAGAAACGTGTATATTACATGAAGAATTGTGAGTATGAACAAGATATATCTCCACAAGATTAGAATGCGCATCTAAAAATTACACACTGGAAAGTCGGCGGGCTTATTTTTATTTATATTGTTAATGAAATGCACTTGATAAAAATCCATTGATTAGTTTGAACAGTCTCATTTTAGCTTCATGTTGTTATGTTTTGCTATTTTCTTCGTATAGAATATGTAATGCGTTCATTTATAGATGTGTATTTTTCTTATTGCTACGGAAAAGACGTTATTAAGTTGTAAACGTACAGCTGATCACTTTGTCAATTTTAACCATAACTATATGTTACGTAAATGAAATATTATCATAGATTATATTTTAAAGAGAATATTCGGGATTGAGTCTATTTTGTTGTTGTTTTTCTTTCAATTTGAGAAAAAAGAAATATTATCCATTAATAAGGTTTATTGATAACATTTACAGTCTCTCCATGGATAACGATCATGTCCGTTTTGTAATGTTGAATGCTGATTAACAGGAAGACAAAGTAGAAAAGTGTTTTCTTTTCTCGACAACGACATCGTGTCATACAGTGCAAAACTAAAAAGTGCAAAGGGGGTTTGTCTTCATACTGTCATTATGTCATTCAAATGTATAATGTTACACAGGTAATACTGGTCGTTATTGAAGTAAAACAAAATCTATTAAATGAAGTCCTAGCATGTTGGATTTAAACCTTTGCAGTAAGTTTATTGATTTGTATTATGATTTCTTAAATGGTTAATTGTAGAAATTCTTGATTTGTTTGTCTTGAAATTTGAAGAACAGCTCTGTCCTTGCAAATGCCTGCCAAAGGTTACATTTGATTAAAACATGAACTGTATTATATTGAACGTTATTTCTCCCTTTTTTTAAAAAGCTTTTATCACTGATGTTCCAAAATGAACCTGGATTTTTTTATCAAGTAGACCAAGGTTACCCGGCTTCCCTTTGCACCTAGTGCAGACAAAAGTATTGCCGTTGAACATTTTTTATTAACTTTTCTGTAAGGGTGGAGAAGGATGTCCGACCCCAACTTTGAACCTACTTTGAATAAAACTAAGCCGAACAAGACCCTGGATTTTTCTCAAGTAAACCTCAGCTATCAAGCTTCCCTTTGCAACTAGTGCGGACAAAAGTATTGCTGTAGAACATTTTTTTATTTACTTTTCTGAAAGGGTGGGATAGGGTGTCCGACCCCAACTTTGGACCTACTTTGAATAAAACTTAAGCCAAACAACATCCTGGATTTTTTCTCAAGTAGTCTAAGATATCAAGCTTCCCTTTGCACCTAGTGCGGACAAAAGTATTGCCGTAGAACACTTGTCATTAACTGTTCACAAAGGGTGGGGTAGGATGTCCGAACCCAACTTTGGACCTACTTTAAAACCAACTCAGCTGAATAACACCCTGGATTTTTCTAAAGTAGACATAAGCTACCTATCTTCCCTTTGCAACTAATGCAGACAAAGGTATTGCCGTAGAACATTTTTTATTAACTTTTCTGTAAGGGTGGTAAAGGGGTGTCCGACCCCAACTTTGGACCTACTTATAAAAAAAACTAATCCGAACAACACCCTGGATTTTTTATCAAGTAGACATCAGCTACCCAGCTTCCCTTTGAAACTAGTGCGGACGAAAGTATTGCTGTAGAACATTTTTTTATTTACTTTTCTGTAAGGGTTGGATAAAGTGTCCGACCCCAACTTTAGACCTACTTTAAAAGAAAAAAAAAATTGGCCGAACAACACCCTGGATTTTTTCTCAAGTAGACCTCAGCTACCCAGCTTCCCTTTGCACCTAGTGCGGACAAAAGTATTCCGTAGAACATTTTATTATTAACTTTTCGGTAAGTGTGCGGTAGGATTTCCGACCCCAACTTTGAACCTATTTTGAATAAAACTAAGCCGAACAACACCCTGAATTTTTGATCAAGTAAACCTCAGCTACCCAGCTTTTTTTTGCTCCTAGTGCGGACAAAATTATTGCTGTAGAACATTTTAATTAACTTTTCGGTTAGTGTGCGGTAGGGTTTCCGAACCCAACTTTTGACCTACTTTAAAAGAAAACATCAAGCCGAACAACACCCTAGATTTTTTGCCCATGAAGACCTCGGCTACCCAGCTCCATTTGCACCCAGTGCGGACAAAAATATTGCCGTAGAACATTTTTTTATTATCTTTTCTGAAAAGTTTGGGTAGGGTGTCCGACCTGAACTTTGGATATACTTTAAAAAAAAAAACTGAGCCAAACAAAACCCTGGATTTTTTCTAAAGTAGACTTCAGCTACCCAGCTTCCCTTTCCTCCTAGTACGGCAAAAACATTACGGTAAAACTGTTCTGTAAGGGTGGGGTAGGGTGTCCGACCCCAACTTTTGACCTAAAAAAAACTAAGCCGAAAAACACAATGGATTTTTTTATCAAGTAGACCTAAGCTACCAAACTTCTCTTTGCACCTAGTGCGCACAAAAGTATTGCCGTAGAACATTTGTTATTAGCTGTTCACTAAGGGTGGGGTAGGATGTCCGACCCCAACTTTGGACCTACTTAAAAAAAAACAAAGCCGAAGAACACCCTGGATTTATTCTCAAGTAGACCTCAGCTACCCAGCTTCCCTTTGCACCTAGTGCGGACGAAAGTATTGTTGTGGAACATTTTTTATAACTTTTCTGTAAGGGTGGTAAAAGGGTGTCCGACCCCAATTTTGGACTTACTTATAAAAAAAAACTAATCCGAAAAACACCCTGGATTTTTTATCAAGTAGACATCAGCTACCCAGCCTTCCTCTGCACCTAGTGCGGACGAAAGTATTGCTGTAGAACATTTTGTTTATTAACTTTTCTGTAAGGGTTGGGTGAGGTGTCCGTCCCCAACTTTAAACCTATTATAAAAGAAAAAAAAATGAGCTGAACAACACCCTTGATATTTTCTCAAGTAGACCTCAGCTACCCAGCTTCCCTTTGCACCTAGTGCGGACATTAGTATTACCGTAGAACATTTTTCATTAACTGCTCTGTAAGTCTGCGGTATGGTTTCCGACCCCAACTTCGGACCTACTATAAAAGAAAAAAAAACTAAATAGAAAACCCTAGACTTTTTCTCAAGTAGACCTTTTTAACCTAGTGCAGACAAAAGTATTGCCGTATAACATTTTTTATTTACTTTTCTGTAAGGGCGGGGTAGGGTGTCCGACCCAAACTTTGGACCTACTGTAAAAGAAAAAAACTAAGCCGAACAACACCCTAGAATTTTCTGATGTTGACCTCAGCTATCCAGCTGCATTTCCACCTAATGCGAAAAAATGTTTTGCCGTACAACATATTTTTATTAACTTTTCTTAAAGGATGGGGTAGGGAATCCGACCCCAACTTTGGACCTACTTAAAAAAAAAATAAGCCGATGAACACCCTGGATTTTTTCTCATGTAGATCTCAGCTACCCAGCTTCTTTTTGAACCTAGTGCAGACAAAAGTGTTGCCGTAGAACATTTTGTTTTAACTTTTCTGTAAGGTTGGGGTGGGGTGTCTGACCGCAACTGTGGACCTACTTAAAAACAAAACTAAGCCGAAAAACACACTGGAATTTTTATCAAGTAGACCTCAGTTACTTCCCTTTGCACCTAGTGCAGACACAAGTTTTTTACGTACACTTTATTAATAAACTTTTTAGTAAGGGTTTTTTAGGGTGTCCGACCCCAACTTTGGATCTAGTTAAAAAAAAGAAATTAAGCAGAACAACACCCTGGATTTTTTATCAAGTAGACATCAGCAACCCAGCTTCCCTTTGTATCTAGTGCGGACATAAGTATTGCTGTAGAACATTTTTTATTAACTTTTCTGTAAGGTTGAGGTGGGGTGTCAGACCCCAACTGTGGACCTACTTAAAAACAAAACTAAGCCGAAAAACACCCTGGATTTTTTATCAAGTAAACATCAGCTACACAGCTTCCCTTTGCATCTAGTGCACACAAAGTTATTGCGGTAGAACATGTTTTATTAACTTTTCTGTAAGGGTGGGGTAGGGATTCCGACCCAAACCTTGGACCTAGTTAATAAAAAAAAAAAGCCGAACAGCACCCTGGATGTTTTATCAAGTAGACATCAGCTACCCAGCTTCCTTCTGCATCTAGTGCGGACAAAAGTATTGCCGTAGAACAATTTTAATTAACTTTTCTGAAAGGATACGTTAGGGTGTCCGACCCAAACTGTGGACTTCTTAAAAACAAAACTAAGCCGAACAACACCCTGGATTTTTTCTCTAGTAGGCCTCAGCTACTTAGCTTTCTTTTGCAAATAGTGCAGACAAAAGTATTGCCGTAGAACATTTTTAATTTACTTTTCTGTAAGGTTGGGTTAGGGTGTCCGACCCAACTGTGGACCTACTTACAAACAAAACTATGCCAAACAACACCCTGGATTTTTCTCAAGTAGACCTCAGCTGCCCAGCTTCCCTTTGCACCTATATAGCTAGTGCAGACAAAAATATTGCCGTAGAGCATTTTTTATTAACTTTTCTGTACGGGTGGGATAGGGTGTCCGACCCCAACTTTGGACCTAGTTAAAAAAAAAATTTAAGCCGAACAACACCCTGGATTTTTTCTCAAAAAGACCTCAGCTGCCCAGCTTCCCTTTGCAACTAGTGCAGACAGAGGTATTCCCGTAAGACATTTTTATTTAATTTTTCTATTAGGGTGGGTTAGGGTGTCCGACCTCAACTTTGGACCTAGTTAAAAAAAATATTAAGCCGAATAACACTCTGGATTTTTTCATCAAGTAGACATCAGCTACCCTGCTTCCTTTTACACCTAGTGCGTACAAAAGTCTTGCCGTAGAACATTTGTTATTAATTTTTGTGTAAGGTAGGGTTAGGGGGTCCGACCCCAACTGTGGACCTACTTGAAAGCAAAACTTAGCCGAACAACACCCTGTATTTTTTCTCAATTATACTTCAGCTACTTAGCTTCTCTTTGCACTTGGTGCAGACAAAAGTATTGCCGTAGAACATTTTTAATTAACTTTTCTGTAAGAGTGGGTTAGGGTGTCAGACCCCAACTGTGGATCTATTTAAAAACATAACTAAGCCGAACAATACCTTGGATTTTTCTGAAGTAGACATCAGCTACCCAGCTTTCTTTTGCAACTAGTGCAGAAAAAAGTCTTGCCGTAGAACATTTTTAATAAACTTTTCTGTAAGGGTAGGTTAGGGTGTCCGACCCCAACTGTGGGCCTACTTAAAAACAAAACTAAGCCGATCAACACCTTTGATTTTTTCTCAAGTAGACCTCAGCTGCACAGCTTCCCTTTGCACCTAGTGCAGACAAAAGAGTTGTCATAGAACATGGTTTATTAACTTTTCTGTAAGGGTGGGATAGGGTGTCCGACCCCAACTTTGGACCTATTAAAAAAAAATTAAGCCGAACAACACCCTGGATTTGTTATCAAGTAGCATCAGCTACCCAGCTTCCCTTTGCACCTAGTGCGGACGAAATTATTGCCGTAGAACTTTTTTTGACTTTTCTGTAAGGGTGGGATAGGTTGTCCGACTCCAACTTTGGACCTAGTAAAAATAAATTAAGCCGAACAACATCCTGAATTTTTTATCATGTAGACATCAGCTACCCTGCTTCCTTTTGCACCTATTGCGTACGAAAGTATTGGCGTAGAACATTTGTAATTAACTTTTCTGTAACGTATGGTTAGGGTGTCCAACCCTAACTGTGGACCTACTTACACACAAAACTAAGCCGAACAACACCCTGGATTTGTTATCAAGTAGTATCAGCTACCCAGCTTCCCTTTGCACCTAGTGCGGACGAAATTATTGCCGTAGAACTCTTTTTGACTTTTCTGTAAGGGTGGGATAGGTTGTCCGACTCCAACTTTGGACCTAGTAAAAATAAATTAAGCCGAACAACATCCTGAATTTTTTATCATGTAGACATCAGCTACCCTGCTTCCTTTTGCACCTAGTGCGTACAAAAGTATTGCCGTAGAACATTTGTAATTAACTTTTCTGTAACGTATGGTTAGGGTGTCCAACCCCAACTGTGGACCTACTTACACACAAAACTAAGCCGAACAACACCCTGTATTTTTTATCAAGTAGACCTCAGCTACCCAGCTTCCCTTTGCACCTAGTGCGGACAAAAGTATTGCCGTAGAACTTTTTAAAAAAAATTCTGTAAGGATGAGATAGGATGTCAGACTTCAACTTTAGACCTACTAAAAAAAAAAAAATTAAGCCGAATAACACTCTGAATTTTTTATCATGTAGACATCAGTTACTAAGATTCTCTTTGCACTTGGTCATGTTGGTGCAGACAAAAGCATTACCGTAGAACATTTTTAATAAACTTTTCTGTAAGGGTGGGTTAGGGTGTCCGATCCCAACTGTGGACCAACATAAACACATAACTAATCCGAACAACACCCTGGATTTTTTATTCAAGTAGACCTTAGCTACGTTGCTTCCCTTTGCAACTAGTGTAGACAAAGGTATTGTGGTAGAACATTTTTAATAAACTTTTCTGTAAGGGTGGGTTAGGGTGTCCGACCTCAATTGTGGACATACTTACAAACAAAACTAAGCCGAACAACACCCTGGATTTTTTATTCAAGTAGACCTCAGCTGCCCAGCTATCCTTTGCACCTAGTGCAGACAAAAGTATTGCCGTAGAACATTTTTAATTAACTTTTCTGTAAGAGTGGGTTATAGTGTCAGACCCCAACTGTGGACTAACATAAACACATAACTAATCCGAACAACACCCTGGATTTTTTTCTCAAGTAGACCTTAGCTACTTTGCTTCCCTTTGCAACTAGTGCAGACAAAAGTATTGCGGTAGAACATTTTTAATAAACTTTTCTGTAAGGGTGGGTTAGGGTGAACGACCTCAATTGTGGACATAATTACAACATATACAAACAAAACTAATCCGAACAACACCCTGGATTTTTTCTCAAGTAGACGTTAACTTTTCTGTAAGAGTGGGTTAGTGTGTCCGACCCCAACTGTGGACCTACTTACAAACAAAATTAAGCAGAACAACACCCTGGACTTTTTATCAAGTAGACATCAGCTACCCTTCTTCCTTTTCGACCTAGTGCGTACAAAAGTATTGCCGTAGAACATTTGTTATTAACTTCTCAGTAAGGTAGGGTTAGGGTGTCCGCCCCTACTTTGTACCTACTTAAAAACAAAACTAAGCCGACCAAGACCCTGGATTTCTTTTCAAGTATAACTCAATTACTTAAATTCCCTTTGCACCTAGTGCAGACAAAAGTATTGTCGTAGAACATTTTTAATCAACTTTTCTGTAAGGGTGGGTTAGGGTGTCCAACCTCAATTGTGGACATACTTACAAATAAAACCAAGCAAAACAACATCCTGGATTTTTTCTCAAGTAAACCTCAGCTGCCAAGCTTCCCTTTGCTCCTAATGCTTACAAAATATTGCCGTAGAACATTTTTAATTAACTTTTATGTAAAGGTGGATTACGGTGTCTGACCCCAACTGTTGACCTACTTGAAAATAAAACTAAGCCGAACAACACCCTTGATTTTTTTCGTCAAGTAGACGTCAGCTGCCCAGCTTCCCTTTGTACCTATATAGCTAGTGCAGACAAAAGTTTTGCCGTAGAACATTTTTTATTAACTTTTCTGTAAGGGTGGGAGAGGGTGTCCGACCCCAACTTTGGACCTAGTTAAAAAAAAATTAAGCCGAACAACACCCTGCATTTTTTTTATCAAGTAGACTTCAGCTTCCGTGCTTCCTTTTGCACCTAGTGCGTACAAAAGTATTGCTGCAGAATATTTGTAATTAACTTTTCTGTAAGGTAGGGTGAGGATGTCCGACCCCAACTGTGAACCTACTTAAAAACAAAACTAAGCCGAACAACACCCTGGATTTTTTCTCAAGTAAATCTCAGCTACTTAGCTTCCCTTTTGCAACTAGTGCAGACAAAAGTATTGCTGTGGAACATTTTTAATTAACTTTTCTGTAAGAGTGGGTTATGGTGTCAGACCCAATTGTGGACCAACACAAAAACATAACCAATCCGAACAACACCCTGGATTTTTTTTTCAAGTAGACCTTAGCTACTTTGCTTCCATTTGCAACTAGTGCAGACAAAAGTATTGCGGTAGAACATTTTAAATAAACTTTTCTGTAAGGGTGGGTTAGGGTGTCCGACCCCAACTGTGGACCTACTTAAAAACAAAACTAAGCCGAACAACATCCTTGATTTTTTCTGAAGTAGAAATCAGCTGCCCAGCTTCCCTTTGCAACAAGTGCAGACAAAAGTGTTGCCATATAACATATTTTATTAACTTTTCTGTAAGGATGGGATAGGGTGTCCGACACCAACTTTTGACCAAGAAAAGAAAATTAAGCAGAACAACACCCTGGATTTTTTATCAAGAAGACATCAGCTACCCAGCTTCCCTTTGCACCTAGTGCAGAAAAAAGTATTGCCGTAGAACATTTTTTTATTAACTTTTCTGTAAGGGTGGGATAGGATGTCCGACCCAAACTTTGGACTTAGTTTTAAAAAATAATAAGCCGAACAACACCCTTTACTTGTTATCAAGTAGACATCAGCTACCCAGCTTCCCTTTGCACCTAGTGCGGACAAAATGATTGCCGTTGAATATTTTTAATAAAACTTTTAGTGAGGGTTGGGTAGGTGTGCGACCCCAACTTTGGACCTAGTCAAAAAAAAAAATTAAGCCGAACAACACCCTGAATTTTTTATCATGTAGACATCAGCTACTAAGCTTCCGTTAGCACCTAGTGCGGACAAAAGTATTGCCGTAGAACATTTTTAAATAACTTTTCTGTTACGGTGGGTAAGAGTGTCCGACCCAACTGTGGACCTACTTAAAAACAAAACGAAGCCGAACAACACCCTGGATTTTTTCTCAAGTATACCTGAGCTACTTAGCTTCCCTTTGCACGTAGTGCAGACAAAAGTATTGCCGTAGAACATTTTAATTAACTTTTCTGTAAGGATGGGTTAGGGTGTCCGACCCCAACTGTGGACCTACTTACAAACAAAACTAAGCCAAACAACACCCAGGATTTTTTCTCAAATAGACCTCAGCTACCAAGCTTCCCTTTGCACCTAGTGCAGACAAAAGTATTGCCGTAGAACATTTTTAATAAACTTTTCTGTGAGAGTGGGTTAGGGTGTAAACTATCTTCAATGCAATTTTCGAAACAATCTAAGTCTTTCACTGTAAATTGATGAATCATTAATCATAAAGAAATCCGATAAATGTAACAATGATGTTGTTTTAGATAAGGTCAATTCCCATCTTAAAGGCGATCGCCAGTTAAATACTCTACATTACACCACATTGGAAAACTTTGATCTAAAAGCACTCAGATGTATTATCAATACATATGTCAAAGGCATGTACACCAAAGGTGTTATAGATTACGCCACATTTAATTACCTTAATAATGGTAATCAAATTGATTATGGGTCTGGGTATATGCATATCTTGCCTAAAATACACCGCTTAAATGAATCGGAATAAGTAAAAATCAATGAATATGGGTTTAACATTGATAACATAATGCCACCATGTCGGGCAATCATATCTCAGATTTGTACTGTCAGAATTTATTGGATGCGATATCGATTATGTTTTAGTACCTATGGTACAAAAACAACATACGTATATAAAGGATACGTCTTATCTAATAAACAAGTTGGAAAGAGTTAAGCCTAATGCAGATTGCTGTCTGTGTAGTTTTGATGTAGTTTCAATGTACACTAATTGCCCGATTGATGAATTATTATCGGCAGTTAGAATTTCGTATGATCAGTTTGATAAATCAAATTACAAAATCAAATGCCCACCTACGGATGATTGAATCTATTTCCTCAGATCAATTTTAGAGAACAACATTATCGATTTTAATGGACGGCTTTATAAGCAAAAAATAGGAGCCGCGATAGGAGCAGTGCCAAGCACGGACATCTGTGATATACTCATGTATAAAATTATGAAGAAATGCTTTCGTAGTTTGAACATAGAAAAAATATATTTTTCTTTGGAAGGTATCGGCATGGTATTATATTAATATATCATCGCGATTGGAAGGAAATGCAGGATTTGCTAGAGTTAGCAAATAATCATCCGTTCCTGAAATCCACACTAGAATTCTCATCTAAAGAAATATTATTTCTTGATGTTAATATTTTCAAAGGAACAAGATTTTCTAATGAAATTATTTTGGATGTGAAAACACACTTTAAACCGACAAATGCCTTCCTTTATCTAAATGGTAAACCCTGTCACAGTAGACATGTGTTTGCAGGGTTTATCAAGGGCGAAGTTATCAGATACATTAGAACAACAAATCATGATGTTGATTTACAATTTATTTTGTTACAGTTCAGATTGACCTTAATAAAGAGAGGATACAAGGATATTGAAATCGAAAAGTACATAACTGAGGCATTATCATGTAATAGATCTGATTTAGTCAGAAATAAGGCCAAAGAAAACACGAAGGAAGTTCCTTAAGTATTGGCAACGAAATTTAATCCATGCATTCATAAATTAAAACAATGCATTAGTAAACATTGAGATCTACTAAAACAGGATGCAGTTTGCAACGAAATATTTTCAAGCAAACCAATAATAGCTTATAAAAAGCATAAAAATATTGCAGACCTATTGACAACGACAACATTAAAATAAATTGATATAGGTAAATCCCTGATGATGGCGGGCATAAAATGCTTAAACCCTTTCATAAATGTTATACATTGATCATTAGCATATAATACAAAAACCACAGAAACACTAAATTAGTGTCAGATTAATGTACAACAATTGCAAGTCTAGTAATACTAGCATCATGTGATCAATATTTTGTAATATTTACAATGAAGTTCTTATAATATGTCTACGGAGTCTTCTGAATAAGATTGTTTGCTATCGGAATTCGGATCGATGTTGGAATACGTGGATGTTAGGTGTCACTTTTATACAAAATCTGGTAAAAAAAAGCTTTAGTTTTGATAGTATAAAAATAAGCTAAAAGTGTGGAATGTTTTCCAATGAGACAACTATCTACTATATAAATGCCTTACAAATGTAGATGAGAGCAATACTAGTTATAGGTCACCATACATCCTTTAAATTTAATAACAAGCAAAGCCAATACCTTAAATTTAGCTATAACGCCAACACATTCATTACACATGATGACAATATAAAACACTAGAATATATATGACTTCCTACATTATTTGCATATACATGATAATACATTGTACTATAAATAAAAAATCGCATACCATGTGATTATAGATTCCTTAAGCATTCTCAACAACTAATTTTGAGGTCAAGGTCAAAGATTTTAAAAATAGACATAATTTGTTCAAAAAAGTGGTTTCCAAGTGCTTAATAAAAAACATGTATTTCTTTTATTGGATTGACCAATTGCTTAGATATATGGCCATTTATAATTAAAGTTAACTCACATATGAATTTTCTTGGTACGGGATGTTGTATATTTGGTGTCAGCAAAGCTCCACTCAAATGTTTTGTTTTCTACTGTGTGATGCATTGCTAGGAGACATAGAAATAATGAGCTGCTGTCGATCTGGTCTTCTAAGTGCTACCATATGTGCAATTCAAACCATATTTTAATAAAATACATATCGTTTTTTATTTACTCAGGTCACAAGATAACTGTACCTAATAATTTTTCATGTGAAATGATCCCATTCTATTTTGTAGCAAATTTACTCATACAGTCAATTTACTGGCGTAGCTTATTTTTTGAGTGAACTCAACCAAAAAATAAAAAAAACTGTAGTTAAAATGATTCATATGATTGAGAAATGTGTGTGTACAATGTATACTATTAGAAAAAAATTAATTATATACCAAATGATATGTATTTAGGAAAATTGTTTGGTATCAAATTACAAATACAAATCCTCACGTGTTCCTGTAAAAATCTTGGTGACTGTAATTATTAATTTAATTTTAAACATAATACCTAGTTTTGTTTTAAATACTGCGGATCTAATTACCTATTTCAGGATCGTATTTTATAAGATTTGTACTAGTAAACCAATATCATAATAAACTTTAAAGTAAATACCAACTTTTGAATTGTTCCGTTTTGTTTTAAATATAATAGTTTGTTTCAAGAAAATATCATTCATGCTTTCTTTCATGTGATTACGAATTTTTAATAATAGGTTTATAATCAATGGGCTAGTGCAATGCCATACATAATACCTTCAAAATATAATAATAATTAAAAAAAAACACATGTTATTGAAAACACCCTATCACGAGGAGTAATGTACCAAAAATTGCATCGATACTTAAATTCATATCCTTGTAAATGAAATTCCCTTATTTTTTCAAATATTTAGAACAATTTGACATAAGGTCATGCTTACTATCAATTTTTGTGAAACATTGCGCGCGTCTGGCGCAAATATTAAATTTTATTCCTGGTATCTATGACGAGTTTATTGATGCATTTAGAATATCTAATTTACTCATTTTTAAAGGATGACATTTTGTGGAAGTCGCATGGATACGTTTGGTATGGGTTTTTTTCGGTGATTAGAGCTGAATTTTGTGTATCCGGTGCAATTTCGGTACTATAACGTAAAATACTAGGGAGTCATCTTCACTGTGAAAGAACTTTCTTGCGATTGTTTTACAGTCTAAGGTATTTCAAAAAGTCGAATGGACTGTTATTTCAAATTCCTGATTATTGATATATTGATTAATTGTTCATGTTTTTACGCCTACTTCAAACCTGGTACCTATATTGCAGCGCTAGCTTTTTTGGAGGAGGCTTGGGTGCTCAAACTACCACCGTTTTTTGGTAAATATTGAGCTAAACATTGTCTAACATGTATTATATAAAATAGAAACAAATATGTAACTCGTTCTTCAATTTACAATTTATAATGAACACACGGCTTTTGTTATCAGTAATAAACCATCATCATTACATATATCCCATTGACTGACAACTACTGAAAAACGAAATATTACATCACTTCCGAATAATACAAACATTTTTTTTGGAGATACCACCGTTGTCAACTATATTTTAACCGCTAATTCTTTGAGCCTAAAATCCATTTATTTTAAAATTGCATAAAAATACATTTTAAACTGATCGACCTCGAATCACTATTACTGATATCAATGTTAATTTTGATAGCAATGTCTATATAAGACTTTGTTATAACAAGTTTGTAAAATTCATACCATCATTTATAAAAACAACACATCACTTTTCTGCACTCTAATTATTTTTATAAAAGGTTTATAAATGACTTTTGATGATACTTCTGAGGATAATTTATTACTACAAATAACACACAAATAATGATAGGATTATCCTTTCTAAAGGTGAACTATCATTTAAAAAATCATATAAAGTGTCCGCAACTTGTAATTTAATATATTTCTACAGTACATTTGCGTTCCGTTACATTTTTAATCAATGGAAAAGGATTCCCGCCTTCGTGATATAATAGCCTGATTCGCAATGGTGATAAATGTACCAAATAACTTTGAATAAATGTTTACATCTGCATTTTACAGGGGTGAAAGGGTTGTTTTCGAGACAATTACACAGTAGTTAAACTAATTTGAACTATGATTCCATTGAACACAAAACGTATTTCCGTCTGTAATTTCCACTTAATTACCAGATAGTAATTTGAAATCAACGACATTTTATTTTTAGCCACAAATATCCATTAGCGAGAGAGTCGTCATGAAACTCAATCGAAATCACTTCATGTAACGTACTAAACAAATTAGCATATCTATCGGTGATTTGTGCATTTGCCTTTGATGTGTACTCTCTGATAATGTCAATATCAGTGGACTGGTCGTAATATAAAAATTATTTGGTCAGTTCGCAATTGACATGAACGGTTGCACGGATCTAAATAACTTTGATATGCAAATTTGCTTTGGATACGCACGTTTTTTGTTGGTGAATGAAACACTTTTCATTGTTTGGACGTGAAGAAATAGCCTTTTTGACCGATTGGTGTGAAGTTAAAAATTTAACAGAAAATGTTTGAAAACCCGGATAAACTTATAAAAAACTTGGGTTATCTGCACAATTATTGATAGGTATCGTTGCTATGCACAATTACGTATAACCAACATATTGTCCATGCAATGCTATAATTCGGAGTTTAGTATGGCGTCCATTATCACTGAACTAGTATAGATATTTGTTTAGGGGCCAGCTGACAGACGCCTCCGGGTGCGGGAGTTTCTCGCTGCATTGCAGACCTATTGGTGACTTTCTGCTTTTGTCTGTTCTATGGTCGGGTTGTGGTCACTTTGACACATTCCCCATTCTCAATTTTATTTTGATCTGAGATTTTATTCCTTCAAAACCTGGTGCCAAGAAGTTTTTTTGTTTGTTTCATGAGAAGTATATCTTTTACCTGTTTAGTAAATATAAAGTGTTATAATTCATATGTATATGCAACACAATGAAAAGAGACCAAAAAGGTACCACAATCGCATGCGATAATCTAGAAAAAATGAAATGTACACGTTTTCGACATATTACTTGGACCATCATATACAATTCTGATCAGAAGATGTGGTTTCATTGTCAACATACATGAGTAGACAGACATTCGTAGAACAAAGAACACATAAGCAAACAGATTAGAATTTTTACTAACTCCGAAAGAATTAAACAATTAAATAACTTTTTGCCACATGAATTCTGGATCCGAATATGTGACTATTGTAATTAATTTGGTCTCAAAGTCACAGACGAAGTGAGATCTCAATCGTTCCCGTTACCTCTAGCCTATGTGGAATAAAGAAACGCACATCGATACGCACAGTGTATGGGTTTGAACTCTCAACCACAGGATTGCCAACCACTCAGATACACTCAGGAACGAAACGTCCATCAGTAACGACATCGCACCAGTGGATGAAAACAGACCACAATGATACCAAACTTACAATTTGGTAGATAACAGTGAAATTAAAGAATTATATTTTTAAAACAGTTGTATAGTACGTTTTCCCTATGTGTGTTAAGTTATTTTTTAGGCTGACGCCGACAAATTAAATATCTATTGGATATCTTTTAAAATATATTTAGTACATATTATAGGTTGCACTTTGTAAATACAGCTGTTTCTCTAAAACACGCCTCTTTTGTGGAGATCTTGAATATTCATAGAAAATTAATTTTGTTTACATACTGGTTCCCAGTTATGCTCCCTGTGTTCCATCTCACAGAGACATAACTTGGGAATGTAACCTGTAAATAAACATGTGCATATTGTTTACATTGAAATCTATGGTAACCTGTCATTCGAGGTAGGGGTAGTTAAGAAAATTAGTGTTAGTTTAAACTCTGAGAAGTTCAGGGCATATAAACGTTGAAAACATGCCGCACAGCCCTATATTTTGACCTTTGAAAACAATTGTGATGCATATATACTTTCAATTCTAGGGTAAGATTTTTTTTAAAACTTCATAGTAAAAGTGGTACAGTTTAAGACGTAAAAGGAGTTCCTAAGGGAAATTGCATTGTCAATATATACAGAAATGCAACCTATAAGTAGTGTATAACAATATCCACCATATGTTTATAGGTTTATATAAATGTCCCAGACCATATGACGATTTAGACCGTACGCAGAATGAAAACAGACCACAATGATACGTTCCTGATCGTATGCGTATAAACGTGCATTATAGGACAAACTGGAACCATATATGTATTTGGATTGTATGGGTAAATTTTAGACAAACATTTATTGGAATTTACAAATTAATATTATTACAATTAGTTAAATGAAGTGAAATATATCATCAGCCCTACATAATAATCTGGAAATATTATATCAACAACTGGTATTATAAGGGTAATTAAGCTACTTTATTCATTCTTTGCATTACTTTTCGACACGTTTTTATTATATTTTCTCATTGTATTTTCGACGGATTTAAAAAAAAAATATTGTTTAGATTCTTTTACGGTTTTTGTAGTAAACTTCCTTAATATTGTACAATCTTTTCTTTCGAATTATGTTTACTTCTAATAACTTCAATAGTCAAAGTAAAACTGTACCAAAAGGTTTAAACATCAAAGTGAGTCGCCAGGCACCGGGACATAAATCCAAAAGATTCATGAGCCGTTGGAATGAAATTCTGTTTAACTGTTCAATCCAGCTTCTTCAACTGTTACTTTCTTTTACAACCACAAATTACAAACAAATTGTAAATGAAATATCAGATATCTGATACTCTTCAACTTCGTACTTTATTTGGCTTTTTAAAACTTATTTTGGATTTGAGCGTCACTGATGAGTCTTTTGTAGACGAAACGCGCGTCTGGCGTATATATAAAATTTAGTCCTGATATCTATGATGAGTTTATATCATCAACACTAGTAACATTTCTCGTGACGATTTAGCAATAGTTAAACGTCGCCCCGCAGATATTGAACAAATTGAACTATCGAAACATAAAGAAAAACAAAAGAATAAATGTCAAAGAGATAAAAGTCACGCAGTCCATTTGAATCAGCATATGAATGATATTAATACAACAAACCATAAGATCCATAGAAAAGGAAATTTTAAAGGACGGAAACAAAAAACAGAAAGCATTGTTGTAAATTTGTCATCTAAAGAACTTACACGTGCTGAGGAATCTCTTTTAAGTAAAGGTTTAAACTTCTGTCCTATCCCATCAACTGTAAACAACTTTTTAGCTAGACGAAGACCTAGACCAATTCGCTAGACGTTTACGCTTGAAAGATTTTTTCTACAATAGGGGCAAGAAAAACCCTGAAGAAGCCGGATTAACAGATTCAGATACTGACACCAATGAAGAAGTCACGCCCATCCCAAAATTTAGGAAAACAAGTTCATGGAAACCACCAAAGAGTAAAAATGATAAATTGGAGTCATTCATTAACTACGTGAGGTTTGATATAAAGTCCTGTATAACAAATACAAGAAATTATAATGTATCCAAGTCAGAAAGTATAGCTTTGAAAGCGTTAAAAGATCAAGAGGATATTGTAATAAAACCTGCCGACAAAGGGGGCGCTGTGGTTATCATGAATAAAGCAGATTATATAGCAGAGGGGAATCGCCAACTTTCTAACTCCATTTTTTATAAACAATTAACCACAGATCCAACGCTTAATACTATTCGAAGGATCTACACCGTCCTTCAAGAGATGTTCGACAATAAGCATATAGACAATGACACCTTTGATTATCTCCGACATCTTGAGAACGAAGCAAAGGCCGGACGATTCTATATGTTGCCTAAAATACATAAAACGGGCAATCCAGGTCGACCAATTGTGTCAGCGAATAGTCATCCAACTGAAAAGATATCAGAATTTGTAGACCATCATCTAAGACCTCATGTGAAATAACTACCCTCATTCATTCAAGATACAACTGATTATCTCAAGAAAATGGAAAGCCTCAATCCTTTACCAAGCAATACTATACTTGCATCCATGGACGTGTCTTCTTTATATACCAACATTCCACAAGACGAAGGAATAGTAGCGTGTGAAGATGCATGGAACACTCGTAGTGAAACAAATCCTCCTACTGAGTGCCTTGTTACACTTCTGAAACTAGTACTGGGGAATAACAACTTCTCTTTCAATGAAAAACACTATCTCCAGATAGACGGTACTAGTATAGGCACAAAAATGGACCCGTCATATGCCAACATATTTATGGGCCAACTTGAAAAACGCCTCTTGGCTAGTGCTCCATATGAGCCCTTATCATGGTTCCAATTCATTGACGATATTGATTTCAAATGGATAGATTTACAACAACATCTCAATGAATTTCTAGAACAATGTAACTCTTTCCACCATTCAATAAAATTTACATATGAATCATCTATGGAGAAAATTAACTTCCTCGATACTACGAGTTACATCAAGAACGGAACCATTTTAACGGACCTTCATACCAAACGAACGGACACACATCAATTCCTTTCTCCTAAAAGTTGCCATCCTAAAAACTGCTCCCGTGGTATCCCATACAGCTAGGCATTGCGAATCAAGAGAATATGCTCTACTGAAAATTCGAAAAATTCTAGACTTGGACAACTTCGTAAACATCTAGTTGTTCGAGGATACAATAACAACATCATTGATAGCGCTTTCGAAAGAGCAAACAGAACTAGTCGCCAAGAACTTCTTGAGTACAAAGATAAGAATAAAGCAGCTAACATCCCTTGTACTCACTTACCATCCTGATTTTAAAAATGTGTCATCCATTGTTCAGAAGCATTGGAAAATTATAGAAAATAAATTTAAATCTAAAAAAAGTTTTTTCATCACCACCAGTCATGGCCTTCAGAAGACCTAAAAACATCCGTGACAAATTAGTGACATCTGTATTAGCAAAGCAGCCTCATCCTAATCCATCGCCCGGTTGCTACAAACAATGTGGTCGAAGGAATTGTTTGTTTTGTAAATCTGCCAATACAAGCAGTTCTTTCATCAGCTCCGTTACTAAACAAAATTATACCATCTACTCTTATTCCAACTGTTAAACGGAAAACTCAATTTATATATTAACATGTGACACTTGTGGCATTCAGTATGTGGGAAAAACAATGAACAAATTTAATATTCGGCTCAATAACCATTGTTCATCGTACAAAACCAACAAAAACTGTCCTCTCACAAGACATCTTAGTTCAACGAAACATCCTTTTGCTAATGTTACTTTCCAAATTATAGAAGTCAACACCAAGTGGGACACCACGGCGAGGAGAAGAGAAAACTTTTGGATCCACCAACTCCACACTTTAGAACCTGATGGTCTTAACGAAAAAGACGAAAAAAGATACAGGAAAGATAAAGAATAATTTAAAACAAAGCATCGTCCTTTTTATCCTGTAATATTGGCCAATGGACGTTGCTAACTTCAACTACCAATTATGTATTTTCAAGGTAGCTAGGTCCAAGTGCAACATTTACATTGAGCTGCAAAATTTTCTTATTTTCAAAGCAGCTAAATTCAATTGCTCATAGACATTGAGCTGCAAAATTTTCTTATTTTCAAGGCAGCTAAGTGCAACACATACATTGAGCTGCAAACGTTTCTTATTATCTTCATCCGATTTCACCTGGATAGATGCACGCTTGATAAAGCTAGTTGGTCTACCGAAATATTGCGTTTATTTTCATCATTTTGTAAATATTCTAAACATTCTTATATTTACATACTAAATAGTGTGTTAAAATTACATTGTTAGGCAATTATATATATATAATATTGTATTGTTAAAACTTGTGACACTTGAAGAAGGCCATTTGTTGAGCCGAAATATTTGTCAGCACGATTTAATAACAACATTTTCGTATTATAACATCTTATATCAGTACCGTTGTGCAAATCTTTAGACTGATATATATATATATGGGATCGGTAAATTACATATCGGGTGAAAGCGAAGCTCGAATCCGAATATGGAATTTACTGACTCCATTTATATCGCATAAGGTCACTAGCACAGTATGTGACGAATTTATCTTACCGACTATCTTAACATGTGATATTAAGACTTGTGGTCTATAAAAGTGATCAAGTCTTCAATACTGTTAGTATTATGAACCAACTGCCATAGGTCTATTTAAAAACAAGAGCCAACAATAAAAACTTGTTAGCTTTAAATGTGTTGTATGGAATTAGTTCCAATCGTTCATTATCGATTTAAGATTTTTTTTCTCACCGCCGTGTTGTTTGTATAAAGGGACACAACTCCACTACTAACATAATATGGATTATACACTGTCTCCACGTGGTTGCTCTTAACCAATCCTTTTCTTAGAAATGTATAGGAGGTAAGATACAATTAAATTTCATGTATTACTGACATGCTGGATACACAATCGTAACATATCAAATTTACGTGACCTTTTTTAACAGTTAAAATATTAAGTTTTATCTCATTTACATTTAAAATTAGGTAGACCCTATGCGTAAAGTCTGACCGTATACGCATTTTGAAAAAAGTACGCATAGATCCAAACAAATACTCATATGGTCTGGAACATAAATACTATTAAAATATCTTAATACGTACTGTTATGACCCGTCAGTGGCATTATTTAATTTGTGTACTTTCTGGGATTGTAGTGTTGATGGTTTACTTTTATCTTTTTTTTAATTCCATTTTGCAACTCAGAAATTGAATGAAGATTATCGGCCGTTGTGTTTCCAAATCATAATTAATATAATTGTATTTTGTTTTAAGTGTATATATCCGACAGTTCCTAGCTTTTTCCTAAGTTAACGATTTAAAGTAGCTTCTGTTTTGCTTAGTAAATTCTTACATACGTTTGCATACAGCCAGTAATGAGTATATATATATTTTGTAAATTTGCCAATCAATTTTCATGGTTAACACAAAGAAAGCATGAACCTTGTAGATGTCTGTAATTTCATATGATTGTTTAATTTTAACATCTGTAAAATTCAATACAAAAGAAATATTTCTCAACTGTCAAGGAGAACCTATTTCTCTGATTGAAATCAATCTCTCTCAAGAGAGACATCATTAAAATGAGAATTAAAACAGAGATTTAAATCTATTAATATTTTAATGCCTTTTTAATGCCTTTTTAATGCAATTATTACCTTGAGTCTTATGTTTTGTTGAGACCAGATACCAGAGATGAGATTGTTCAATTCATTCACACACATGGAACATGCATATTATGAATAAACCACTCAAGTGTTTTGACAACTATGATCGATTGCTTTAAAATTGAAATTCTTACCGTAATTCTTAATGTTAAATTATAGATTTAATCTCTTCTACGTCAAATAAATAAACCATCAATTCAAATTCTTAAATCGGCAATCCAACCCATAATATTCGTATTATTCTGCATTAATATACAAAAGTATGATGTAATTTGCGTAATTTTGATGTATGATTTTCCGGTCACCTTAGGCTATAATGAAAAATAAGGTTTCAACTCAGAAGTCCGTAAAAGCGCTTTCGACGCATGCTATTAATACATGTATAAAAAAACTTTTAAATTGAAAAACAGTTTGTCTGATCTATTTTTCATTTTTGGAAACTAAAGTATGTTTAAATAACAGTAGAGTAAAAGTCGTTTTAGAGATCCTTTAGTTTGACATGTTTCAATAATAGTCCTATAACTTCGATAGCATTTCAACCCAATGTGAGCATATTTAGGACCAGTTCCCTACATGCAACGACACTTATTAAATTATATTTTTCGTGAGATATAGGATGTTGGGACGTACGATAGGTAAAATTATAGTACCACCAGGTGGAAGGAGATAACTCTGCAAAATATTCTAAATACATGGCATGGTAGTCAGAAGAAAAAATACCCCTAAATTTTTTTAAAGTACTCCTACACCCCGCCCCCACCCGTACACTTTTAAAATTACAATGTTGAATTGATTAACATAGGAAAATACCAAAGCAAATAAATGCTGATGCTCGTTATTAACTTGTAAATCATCGCCTTTTCATATGTACTATTCATTATCACCTTGTGATGTGTCCATACACCGTAGTTAGGCTCATAATGGAACGGTTATTTTAGCGTATATTTGCGTGTTGGCCCTGGGTGTCGAGTGACCAATATGGGTCTATCTTTCAAGTTTGTTTACTGTTTAATGGTCATTATTATTTCTACAATATATTGGATGCAAAACTACAGATTTATTTTCTTGATATATATTAATGTGATAAAATGTGTACGTAGATGAACTAAACGATCTACTTTTATATATTTAGTTGATTTTAAGTGCAGATTATGGAGTGTGGCTTACAAGAGTACCTCTACCCAACAGACACGTTCATAGCCTCCAATTCTAGATCTTAGCCTTAATCTAGTATACACAATTAATCAGATAAAGAGAGAGAGACCGTTTAATTTCCCCCAAAAAAGTTTTTCATTTTTGCTATCAGTGTAAAAGCACGAGCATTTAACTTCAGGGGGTTATGACTTTTCCTAAACAAATATTCTGATTCCCAATTTGACAAAAAAGTATTGTGGTCAAGCAGATTAATGCTGTTTTACCGGATCAACCAAAGACTCTTTATTGTTATTGTTTAAATGTAATACGTGCTTCCTTTACGTTCGTTCGTACCTTTTGGCAAAATGTAAAAAAGCTCTTTTAAAAGAGTATATTGATATTTGGTCTCAAGATTAAATTGAATTCAGTGTTTAATTCTAAAATACCGGGATGTTTCGATTTTGTATTTATTGCAAATAATTTACGTTTATAAGATTAAAACAAATGATTACAATCCAACAGGCGGTTACTTACTAACTACATAGCTCCAGTTAACTGTTTCCCTGTCAATTGTGTAATATCTGTACAGATACATAATTGAAACCTTAAAAATAGTGGTTTCTCATATACACAATATCATAAAAGAGGGACGAAAGATACCAGAGGGACATAAGTTGCCATTTAAATTTCAGTATAATTTAAAAAATGGACGATGAAATATCAAATAATTATACAAAATTTAATGTTGACATTTTAGATTTGTGGCTGTTTCTCCCTACATTTATCTAAATGTGTTACTCTTTACCTCCAAATTAATGACGTTTTTCCCTTGACTCTTTTTCCGTGAACCTATTTCAACTAGATAAGGTATGTCATAACTGTGAAATAGTTTCGATATTTGAACGAACGAAACTAGAAATACATTATCTTGTTCTTTATTTACGTTTTTAATGACCACAAGCTTTTTCTAACCAAATATAACTAAACTCATTTTATATATCCCATCAATACAGCAGTTCTAGATATTAGACCACCTTCGAATAATTCAAAAGACATTTCGTTTTCAGATATTACAGACGTCAACATTATTTTAACTATCAACCCAAATACATTTCATTCTTTTATTTTCTATATTTTAGTATAGCCTAGATATTGAATTTAAACTGATACACTTCGTCTCACTTTTATTAATATCAATGTTGATTTTTATTATACCAATGTCCATTCATGACTTTGTTATTACAAGTTTAGAAATGTTATACCATAATTTATATAAGGTTTTATACAAAAAGAGACAGATGTTCGAAGTGGGATTGATCTGTATAAATTTGACAGTTTGTGATCGGTGATAACATTTATAAAGCTAACGTGAATGATAATTTTGCTTTAATCATTATGTTTGGCTTACTTAACGTTTAAGTAAAGAAAATCTTTATTGTGTAGCGAAATTCAAATTACCTTTCATTACACTTTTGACGATAATTTGTAGTTAACGAATAATGGTAAGTTTGTTTCATTTATTCTGTTTGGCTAAATAGACGTTCTAATAAAGAAAATCTTTAATTTGTAGATTTTCTTCTTACACACCTGAAGATAATTCATAGTTTACGATAATAATAGTAATCTGTCGAAAAGTCAACTATCATTTAACAAATCATACAGATGTCCGCAACTAGTAATTTAAGACATTTCTAAAGTACATTTGCGTTCCGTTACACTCTTTTTATGAATCCAAATGGACACATGCCTTCGTGAGCTTATAGCATGACTAGCATAACTCGCCAAGACGATCAATTTTCCAAACAATTTTGATTAAATGTTTTCATTTCACTTGCAATGGGGTGAAAGGGTTGTTTTCAAAACATTTTCACAGTTGTTTGACTTATTTGAAATATTATTCATTTGAACCTGATTTCTGTCTTTTATTTCCAATTAAAGTTCAGCCATATTGTCGTCAACATTAAAAATAGTAATTTGAAATATTTTGTTTTAAGTCGAATATGTCAAATAGCGAGAGTCTCGTAACAAAGCAAAATCGTACTCACTTCATGTAATTTCGTACTAAACAAGTAAATCTACATGGCGTTGACAGTTTATTTTCGACTTATGAGTTTGAATGTCCCTTTGGTATCATTTGCTTCCTTTTCACGACGTAAAGGTGATTCTTTGACATCTTCATAGTTTGTTGTTTATCATATACTAGTTACCAATTTGCAGCAATTTGCATTATGACTTTTTGATTTTACCATTTGGTAAAGGACTGCCGTTTTGATTTTTTATTGGAGTGCAGTATTTTTAAAATAATAACGTGTTATAGTGTTCTTTCATTTGTCTTTTTTAATATAACTTTTACTGTCAAGTCTGTTATTCATTTGACGTGACTCTGTACTATTGCATCCAATCATACATTGAACGAAACAATTATTTTATTTGTACATGTGTGACGTTGTTGTTATTGCTTTTGGTTGGCGGCTTACTTATGTAGTAATTGCGTCTTAAATTCATACAGCATAAATATTATGTATATATATGTTTAGTCCTTAATTTATTTTATGTATTACATTTTGGCGATTAATTAGATGAATATGTGACGAACATGGTTGACTTTGTTACCATAGAGTGTTTATCTATGGAGGAAAAAACACATAACTGGAGAAACATATAATAGGAAAATGAAAAAAAGCAAATGATAGTTACTAATGAAATGTAAATTATGAACTGATAGGTATCATATAATTGTTTAGAAATTTTATCTGTTTGTTCACCTTTTTGTCGTCTGTGATATACTTATCAAAGTATATTTAGAAACATAGAACAAGACATATGCTATTTTGAAAAATGCTACCAATGTAAGCATGTCAAACAATTTTTGTTGATGAAGGGTCTAAATACAGCACAAACAACATTTTCCAAAAGACGAAAAAAGTGAAAAAGTATCTTCTAACAAAACGCATTTGACTATATATACAAAAATCTGTGTGTGTTTATGTAACTGACATCCTCTAGTACGAATTAAGATTTTATCATTCTATTCTCATATAAAAGAATTTAGCACTTCTATTCCCATTTTTCTTTGTTCTCACTTTTCCTTTAGCTTTTAACATATAACGTTAAATAAGCAAGACAAATGTTAGTCGCACTTTTCATGAAAAACGGCTGTAGCAAATGTTTCTATTGTTACGTATACAAACAAAGCGTGTTGTGTTGTGTTGTTTTTATTTTTTAATTTCTAAAAAATATGACGGTAATTATCCATTGTAGAGAATATTAAAGTGATGTTGTATTTTACCACATTTTAGTGTTATGTCGTTGTTCTCCTCTTATATTTAATGCGTTTCCCTCGGTTTTAGTTTGTTATCCCGATTTTGTTTTTTGTCCATGGATTTATGAGTTTTGAACAACGGTATACTACTGTTGCCTTTATTATATACTGTTAAATTATATAGTGTTCTAATCTTCAATAGATCACAGTGTTCAAATTGAATGTTGATACTTGTTAAAATTAAATGCGTGCATTTCATGGTCAAATAGTACTCGTGTTTAAAAGGTGATTGATTTACTGATGTATAACACAGGTAGAAAAGGTCTATTTTATGTCGCTGAATGGACTGACACAAAGGTGAAGTGTGCATTGCACTTCTGACTTGCTTATAATTATTCTATGTGTATTAAAAAAGGAAATTATTTCAGATTTGGGTGAGTTTGTATTTTTCTTTAAAATTGTTTATTGTATAACTTGATAAAATAGTTTAACTTGAGGGACCATCTGAGATTTACTTCATATACACTGGTTCAAAATACATTATTGTTTATTTTATAATATCTAAACTAAGACTAAATGAAACTAATATTGGAGAGTTTTCCTTATTTTCTTATAAGTATATTAGTGTCCCGTATGTGACTAAAAGTGTGTGTGTATCCGGATAGAAGGTGTTTTAATGAGAGATATATTATGTCATTATTTTTAAGCGTATCAAACATCTATTTTCGATGCGCATCATATTTTGAGCAGATTAATAGAAAGTGTACAACACTGTTTGTTATTTTGCAGTTTGCATGCAGCTCCTGGGGTTGAAACGTGCATTTGTCATTCAGTAGGTCAGTGAGAGGAGAATTATCTATTATTATTAGCTCGTGTATTTCCTCTATAGGCCCGGAATATATAATCCAGCCGTCATCCCTATATCTGGAAGTGATTATCATAGGGTATCTGTGTTGAAAGCGTTGTAAAATGTTTTGAATAATCACAAACATTGTAAGGTTCGCCCAAGGTTTCACGGTAATGTTTATTGTTAAATATAAATTCATTTTCATTTTTTTCTCTAAAATGAGCCTTAATAGGCGTTGTATACTATCCTTTGTTGGCACTTTAATTTCATTCTAGCTTGGATCAATATTGGTCAGTTCCCCGTTGTGGCTTCCAGTATGTCATTAAATGTAAAACAAGTGTAGATATCATTGGCATCGAATGCTACTTATAGGTAACAGTCACGTTTGGGTTTTATATTTTCAATCGAATTAATAAAACTTGACTTATCTTTTATATATATGAATATTATTTTAAGTTCAGCGACGTCCGAAGGGCACCGTGTGAGCTTTGACTAATACTTGGCGTCCGTCGTCGTCCGTCGTCTGCCGCCGCCAGTTTTGGCTTATATCTCAGAAACTAAAGCAAATCTGACAAAGGGTAAACTGGTTTAAACGGTCTAAATGTATCAGCCCTGAAATTTTCAGATAAACCGAAGAACCCATTGTTGGGTTGTTGCTACTTAATTGGTTTTTCAGGAAAATGTTCAGTTTTTTTTTGTATTATCTTGAATATTATTGAAGATTAAGATAAATTGTAAACAGCAAAAAATTTCAACAAAGTAAGGTCAAGGTTTTATGTTACCAAAATTTTAAATTGACCCGTTATGGATGTATTTGCTCTTTAAGGACAATTTTACACATGTTGTCAATGTTTTTGAACAAATTTTCGCAAATGAATCTAGGATAAATTTTGTATTGTATTTACTTGTTGTAAGTCTAGAAACAGAGACAGTATGGCTAAAATGCATTTATTTGCTTTTGAAGAAAATATGACTGATACTATGCACATTTGAATTGCATTTTAAAGCCACATATTAAAATACATTAAAAAGCAAAAATGATCATTGATGAAAGATTTCAGCAAAACAATAACAGGTGAGCGATTTAGACTCTTGAGAGCCTCTTGTTTAACAAACGGAACAGGAAAATAATCGATATAGTGTCCACTATTGTGTAGAGATGTTTTACACAAGGATACAATTGGTCTGCTCGGAATTAAATTTTCTCGTCTAGCTGTTTCATTTCTCTCCATTTCTGTTAGTATATTTTCAAATAGTTTATGTATTTTAAGCAACAGATAGAATTTTCCTACTTTAGTTGTATTTATGTTTTCTTTCAAATATCTGAATGTTATATTGTCAAATATGATTAATAATATGTAGGTTTTTGTAATACTGAACGACATTTAAGCTACCTCCTTTACTTTGTATTCAGCAATTTCTTCGTAATAAATATTATGTTTTTTTTTTCACAACAAATACATTCCTTATTCATGTTATTCTAAAGATAGTTTGTTACAATTATATTTTACTGTCCAAGCGCCAGTGGAGTATTCCTGTGAAAAAACTCTGAGTTGCCAGGAACATACTCACAATATAATCAACAATATTACATAAACTATTATAGTATATGCAAATTATTCTATTAAATCAATTTCTTCAAATTTATGAAATATACACTTCGAGAAATTTTTTTGCTTTCATTCATAACCCTTCTTAATTTCTTTATAAACAATTCATACACATCTATATATTTCAATTTCTGCTCTGAAACATAGTATAATTTGAAAATGCAAAAATCTAAAACTGTCACAAAATAGTTAAAACCATAAGAACCCTTATCTGATATGTTGAATCCAAATACTATATGTTTAACTGATATTTTATTTTAAAAATTTATTTGTGCAAGATGTTCTACTTCATCCCTAAAGTCTTTTAAAAAATAACACGTTATAAAGAAATAAAAGTAATCTTCTTCTGTTTAACAAAAAATACATTCATTTTTATCAGAAATTTTCCATTTAAATAGTTATTACTTTGGTGGAATACTATAATGTAGTAGTTTCCATCTAAACATTTTCAACTTATTCTCTCTTAAAGATTTAGATATAAAATCGTTTACGAATGAAATTTAGCTTGCTATCTAACTATAAATTGCTTGTCCAAATATTTATACCAATTGCCTGTGAATATTTTTGATCTACTAGACTATTATATAACATTTTATTATAGATATATATTTTGATTGTATTTGTTTATTTCCACATATCAAATTGTCCTTATTGATACTGATTTTACTCTTTAGAGAGTTTCCTTCAATTCCGTTGGGATGGAAGATTTTACGATTGTAAACTTTACAATCCAATTAGACTGATTGTTTAATTTTTCTAAAATAAAAAAACAAAAACATTTGATCACTTTCCCGCAAGATCAAGTAAGTCGTTGATATAAATTAATCCACTCGCTACCCAGTTTTGAAAGAACAAACTATTGTTGCAATGTTTAACGTATCGGTTTCCAAAAATAATCTGTTTTCTAATATTTGAATTTTGTAAAACTTTCTCCTGTTTTTACCCAGTTTGGAATTACTTGTAAATAAAAGTCTAGCATATTTTCAAATTCTGTTAGTGATTTAACTCGGCCATTAATTCTAATATCAATACGATAATAATAAGAAGTTGATATAAATAGTACACTTCTTCGGAGTTTTGCAGTTTTGCGTTTTCGCAGGGACGTTAAGGGCTTTACAAGAAAATTTCCATCTTCATACACAACAAAGGTGGTGATGATGATGATGATGATGATGAAAAAGGAGGAGGAGGAGGAGGAGGAGGACAACATCTTGCAAAGCATAACATCTGCATAATCAAATTCAGCCATTGTAAAAAAACATAATGTGAATAAATGTTAAGAGTACACACGCCATTTAGGTAAAAAGAAATACTTTTAAATATCTACCTGTTCAACAAACAGGAGTAAAAGAATAAAGTAGCAAATGTGCCGTCCAGCACAGGGAATAACTTAAATGAATTAACTTGTCATACATCTCCAGCAACACTTGTCAAACATCGTAGACAAGACATTTTTTCTTTCTTATTAACATTAGCACTTGTCTTGCATCAAAGACAAGATAATTGTATTTTAAGTAACTTTTAAACTTCCTAGATTTAAATAAACAATACAATAACTAAAAAGAATTTAAGGTATTCGGCCCATAATTAGCCAATATACAACAAGAAAAATAATTTACATTTATATCAAGGATTGTAAGTAGGGGGGTCTAAGAGTTCTTACTATGAAATAAAAATCCGCCAAATATTTGAGGTTAACAGCAGAGCTGGGTTAAAGTGCCCCCCTTTTTTGTCCTAAAATGCCAAATAAGGGGTTTTAATAGGATGTAATTTTAAGAAATCGATATAGTATAATTTACTAATCTATCTTTTAAAAGGAACCTTACATGTAACCTTGTAAAATTAAACATAAAAAATATATTGTTTTTTTGCTATTCTATTTTAAGAACTGTGTTATTGTTACTAATAACACTACTGGACGAAATATCAACTGTCCATACCAGTAACATTCGTTCTAAGACTGTAATTGTTTGTTAAAGTTGTAACAGTTGTAAAAATTTTACTGTTTCAGTTATTTTATTACTGTCCCAACTTTTAAAGTGTTTGTCTCCAACATAAATCGACTGCAACAACGCTAGAAATAGCTGTCACAAACATTAAAGGACTGATACAACTAATTTCAAGTTGTAACAGTTGGTTTACAACTGTCCCAACTCGAAAAACGTTGTAACAGTCATAAATACACTGTTAAAACGCCGAAAATGTTGTCACGGTTATAATACGACTGTTGCAACCTTTTGAAAGTTGTTACAGTTATTTAATAACTGTTCCAACACGCAAAACGTTGAAATAGTCGTAAATAAACTGTTTAAACGTCGAAAAGGTTGTTACAGTTAAAATATGATTGCTACAACCATTATACAGCAACAGTTTAATAATCCATAAGTGTCGCAACTTTCAAATATCGGTAGTCATTTAATAGACTTAAAAGTTACGGATACCAAATTTCTATCTGACAGTCCGGGATAGGTTAAATTATTTTAAATACAATTACATCGTGTGCAATTTTTTAAAAAGGTTGTTATAAAAAAAAGACACAACTGCCATACCCATTTAATACATTAGTATAAATAGAAACTGATTGTAAAAACAAAAACATATTGAAATATCTCCGCTGAAAATTTTGGGATTCCCCGCTTATCTGGTAAATGTTGTAAATTAATAACTCAATTGACACTCCCTTGTCTCGCATCTCTTCGAAAAAAAATCAGACCACCGTTAGAGATACCTGCAATTTCACATGGGACTGGTTTATGCGCATTTAATGCTTAAACACAGTTACATGCACCTGTTAGATAAATTGAACAAGGTGTCTCAATTCATTTGTAAAAAAATGTATCTTATAATATCATACAAGACACTTTTCGAAATTATCATAATGACAACGTTTTAATTTTTATAACCTTGTTGTGAAATCATTCATGCATTTAAGGTTTTACCTCCAATACCCGTAGATTTACGAATCACATAACTTCATAATAACGGTCAATATACTATAAACCCAGCGGGAATATACACACTTGTCAAACTTATCCCCGTAGAAAACTGCCGAGGGCTTAGTTCATACGACATGGACACTTTTAGAATTAATTTGTTTGTTTTTAAGTTCATGTGACTATTTGAAAAGTATACAAGTAACCGTACTCGGTTCTAACAATTTTGATTTATAAATACAAATAAAATCTCAGTATAAATGCTGAACTTTCAACGCATCTTTTGTAGCTATGGAAAACACTGAAATATTCGTTAATGTCTTGTATCTAAATTCAATTTATATTATTTACCGGGTTTTTTAATAGTCTAGTCAGATTTACTCAACTTTGTACTGTTATTGTACCGAGTGGTGTCTTATTTGAGGTCCAAATGTCTTTATTAATAACTCTCCACATGGACGCACAAATATTAACCATCGAGTTTATATTTCGCCGGGTTTTATCACATATATAAATCTACATGTATAAGTGAGGTAAATGTACCATTTGAACAGACATGACAGAGATATATTTTTTTCTGAGACAAGTTCGTCGATGGACGATGAATAAATTAGATGACAGGGAATTACATTGTAGTGATACAAATCAGTATATACTCTGGTTTGTTGTTATATTCATATTTGTATATTTGTTTATACAATTACATGCATGCTAAATGTATATGATTTTCATCCATTTGAATATATCATTCTATATACATGATACATATACATATGATATGTTCATGTCAATTTATTCTGCTATCATACTATTCTAATATAAATGAAGGACTGCTGGACCAACGCCTCTAAAGTTTCGTGAAGGTAGATAATCCTTAAATGGATAAGGATGTATGCAGGGTTGTCAAAAGAAATTCTAGTATAAAGTGCAGTGCAAGTGCATGGTAGACACTCTTCTGTAATAACTGATTTTTTTTAATAGATTGGATTCGAGTAGGCATTCGTAAAGTCCTTCAAAACATGCTTGAGATATTATTCTGCATGTGTTCACATATTTTAACACTGATCTATTAAATATTGATCATTATGTTGGTAGTCATATATACATCTATGGTATTTTGGTTCCATGTGATACACTGTATCCTGTGTATATCAGTTTTTTTTTAATATTTTTCTTTTATGCTAGAATTGTACATGCAAGTTGCACCACCCTGACACAGGTTTATTTTTCAATGTATGTAGTGTGTTTTGTTGCTTGCTGTTTATCATATTTGTTTGTATGTAGCTTTTGTATATAAATCAAACTATCATCACTGTAGGGCTTCTCGTCTGGTTTTTTTTACATTGACGGTGTTGCGTGCAAGGCAGAACCCTTTATATAGGGTGCTCATTATGAAGTATTAGTTTTTATCATTGTTGAAGGGTGTGGAGTAACCAGTTATATAGCTAACAAGCACATCACTTGGTCTACATGGTCTATGGTTGATGGTTGTCTCATCAAAATTCATACCACATCTCCTTATGAAAATTAATGAAAACCATGAAAATGTGCTCATTGTTAGATAAAGCCGGCCAATCAAACATGTACACCTAACATTCATGTCATATGCCAAAAAAAATAGTGATCCTATACATGTACAATGTACATGATGTAGCTTATCACTTTTTTATAGTTCGTCCTTATGTTGTACTGTTATACCACTGTCCCAGGTTGGGGGAAGGGTTGGGATCCCGCTAACATGTTTAACCCCGCCACATTATTTATGTATGTGCCTGTCCTAAGTCAGGAACCTGTATATTCAGTGGTTGTCGTTTGTTTATGTGTTACATATTTGTTTTTCGTTCATTTTTTCCCCATAAATAAGGCCGTTAGTTTTCTCGTTTGAATTGTTTTACATTGTCTTATCGGGGCCTTTTCATGCTTTTATAGCTGACTATGCGTTATGGGCTTTGCTCATTGTTGACGGCCGTACGGTGACCTATAGTTGTTAATGTCTGTGTCATTTTGGTCTTTTGTGGATAGTTGTCTCATTGACAATCATACCACATCTTCTTTTTTATATCACATCTGAGAAACATTGAAAAATAGACAAAACCACAAAAATTCAACATTGACCAATGAACCCATGACATTTAGCTCAGTGTCTGATGAACCCTGCCAGTCAGACATACATGACATAGACTCAATTGTTCCATTCTGTCTATACATGTACATTAAATATACGTGAAGTTGATCTACTGGAGTACTGTATAATATTAAGGCCAAAATAAATTTATTGCATGTTTCTGGTTTCTCGACCATACAATGATACATGTACAAATGTACCTCCGTTTCTAGCCAATACCCGAAACAATGTAGTCATATTCATCATTTGATGTCTTTCCAAATCAGATAACTTGTGTGAATGATAATAACAAATAATACTCATCAGTAAAACATATCAGAAACCAAACTTTGAAACGACTAAGACTGCACAGTGTATTATCTGTCAAATATGGGAAATGTTATCACAGTACACATGTACATTAACAGAAAAAAGTTTAGAACTTTAAAAACAAAATTTTTTAATAGAATAAAATGTTCTTAATTTTTTGGAGAGTGAAATAGGAGACACACAATTATTTATTTTGGCCTAACCTGAAATTATCCTTAATCACTTATCCATGAAATGTCAGGGTCAGGTCAGCTCAACCTGATAGACCAGTAGACCTTGCAAGATACTCATATTTCTTGTATGAATTGTTTTACATTGTCATTTCGGGGCCTTTTATAACCGACTATGCAGTATGGGCTTTGTTCATTGTTGAAGGCTGTACACAATACAGTGACCTACATGTATAGTTGTTAATTTGTGTGTCATTTTGGTCTCTTGTGGAGAGTCGTCTCATCATGCTTATTGTCAATCATACCAGTGTAACCACATCTTCTTTTTTTATATCATACATGTATATACAAAAAATTTATCCAATTACAAAATGTACATGTACTTGTATAAGAGAGCATCTCACTGTTATAAAAACAGTATTGTTTTACAAGTAGTCACTAAACAATGAAATGAGGTCAGGTGCAATGGACATATAATGACAGGCTGAAACTTCATAACATATTAGCTATCTGAATACCGACAAGATAAGAAGCATCCAGCTCTTTTAGCTTTTAAAATGTAAAGCTTTATAAAAAAGTTTACGTCATAAGCCCAAGATTGTAATACCTATGTCCTGCATACAATCAACTTTAAATGACTTTTGTGGAAGGCAAGACAATAAAATGATACTTTGAAGTACATGTATTGTTTAATATTTTTGACTAGTATAAAATGCCAGTTTCAGAATGAACATTAATTTAGATGATAGATTATATTTATATACTGTATGTACATTCAGATCACGACTCTTATATAAGTACAGCAAGCAGTCATTTGACATCAACCAACGTCCATGCAAGCATTAACTTCTATAAATTTCACACAAACCAGATATTCTCAATATCCAAATTCATATAAATTTATTATCCAAGGTATTCATGAATTCAGATATGATGCACTATTGATATTCACTGAAACTGATTTTTTTATTAATCCAATTTGCTATTTTTGAATAACTATCCAAAGTATTTCATATAATTCAAATATGATGCACTATAATATTAATATTCCCATAAAACTTTGAATTCTCTTAATTCTAAATTATTATTTCAATTTCAAATAAATTAATTATCGAAGGTATTCACTGTCATCAAATAATGTAGTCTTTCTTTCAAATTGTAAGTTTGCTATTTGTACAATGCACAATTTTCTTCTTGTCCGATTTGATATGAAATCCCAACAACATCATGGCATATTGCTGTAAGCCCTATTTGTTATTTCCAACAACAATAAGTCCATTAGTCCACTGTTTCACAATTTACAGCTACAGGTATGCGAGATACTTAATGTCACCTATACATGCTATATGTATTTCCTTTTTTTGCCAGCTTCATAATCTGGCTGGGAATCATGCTCAAACCAATGTGAATTCTACAAACGAAAAAACATAAATTAAGAATAAAGTATTGAAACTCATCTAATATTGTATAATTATCATGATTATAATTACTTAATAATTCTTTAAATTTATATAGAAGATATACTCATGTATAAATACTAGAGATCATAATTTTCTTGACAACAAAGTTCTATGATGTACACAAATGAATTTATGAGACTTATACAATTGAATTTATATGTCCTGTATGAGAAGAAGAATAAAACCCTTTTTTGGAGTTCTATTTCAAAAAAATATGTTCTCTCTTTCTACATTAATGTTTTCTTAAGTGTGTCACTTCATTGAAGGGTTACTGTCTAATTGGGGCTAGCACTATACAAGATTGTTTTAATCAATTATTTAAAGCCAGACAAAGTTATTTCACTGTAAAACATAACAGGTAATTTCTTTGGATCATTTTAATAGGAAATAAATACTACAAAGAAGACCAAAAAAAAAAAATGCACTGTTTACTGTCATTTTGTGTCATGAATGAATAAACCTTTTTTTTAATGTAAATCATGAAATGTAGAATCTTTGTTCAAAGGTTAACCCTTTCTTTAATTTAAACATTTTTAGCAACCTACAAAAGCTAGTATTTCCTTCTTATGATTAGCAGTAAACTTTGAGTTTAATTTGACATCTTAAATGTTACCCAGAATACTTTTTACTAATTACAGCTTGTATTAAATAATGCTTTGTAGTTTATTTAACCAGACAACATATTTTCTTTATTTTATATTAGTTATTTACCCATTTTTATGTTGATAAATCAATGCATGACTTAGACATGTTAGATAAACTTTTAAAACTTTTAATATAATATCCGAAATAAAAGATTATATCATGTTGTTTCATATTTTTCATAATTTTAAATTACTTTCAATTATAAATTTATCCACAATTTGAACATGTTGAAAAGGACATTTAAAATTTAATAATATCATTATATAAAAATCATCTTCAATACCTATGACATTTTAATTTTCATCCCTCAAGGCAATAAACTCATGAAACTGTTGTGTCTTAATCTGTTTATTACATATAACATGTATATAAGAAGTCCTGATAATTAACTTTTCAGTGTTAACATCCTGATTATTACCTTTTCTAATGTCACATTTACATGGTCATGAATTTAGGCTCAGTAAATATATTTTTAAAATTATTTATTTTGAAGTTAAATTAAACATGTAAAACATGTTTAGTATGTTTTAAACCAAATTGATCTGAGCATGGAAGTAATATTTAAATATTACTTCCATGTGAGACATACCATGTAGTTAATTAAGTTAATTTTTGTAATTCAATATCTATAAAATTCATAAAATGCTTAAGTTTAGGCCATGTTTACATAACATAATATGCTTACAGATAGAATTTTTGTATCCTCCCACATACATGACGTACTGAATGTTTCAACATATGAAATTAAATATAAATAAAATATTTTAGTAATTTGGAAAAGGCAAAATACATGTATCTGAAATCAAATGTGATTATACATGATGAAAGGATACAGCAACTAAACAATGAAGTAGTCAAAGCACAATATAACACATGTAGAAAAATATGACTGTTGAATGGAAAGTCCTTTAACAGTGGAATAAATTAAAAGACACTTGAAATATGTTTAAAAGGAGATGATTGATATATATATATATATATATATATATGCAAAAGAGACAGCAGCCCCAAGACCAAAACAAGTTAAAAGGCATAATTGAATTTTGACTAACCATGCTAACCGGGCAAATGTTATATAAAAAGTTAAACTGACAGAGTTCACATGAAAATAAAAAGTTAAGGCCACACTGATTTGATTAATAGTTCTTTTGATTGATAATATAAGAAATACTTTAGAATTATAAAATATATCCATGTTTTGTTAATCATGACTCAGAATGTATTTTAAAAATATCTGAAACATGCTAGTTTCACATTTAACACATAAATATTTACTTTGTCATAATATTCAACTTGAATTTTCTCAATTTAAAAAAAATCAAGTTAGAAATATTTCAAGCAAATTTAGGATGAGTCATGCAGTTTTCAATACATTAACATACAAGTCAGGACAGGAGCCTGTAATTCAGTGGTTGTCGTTCGTTAATGTGTTACATATTTGTTTTTCCTTCATTTTTTTATATAAATAAGGCTGTTAGTTTTCTCGTTTGAATTGTTTTTCATTGTCTTATCGGGGCCTTTTATAGCTGACTATGCGGTATGGACTTTGCTCATTGTTGATTGCCATATGGTGACCTATAGTTGTTAATGGCTGTGTCATTTTGGTCTCTTGTGGACAGTTGTCTCATTGGCAATTATGCCACATCTTCTTTTTTATATACAATATAATATAGGTTTTGTAGTATAAGGACATCCGGCAAAATTAAAACCACTGTGAATGCCCCTCATCATCATGTAGGGTTTAACACAGTAAGACGATGAACACGGGTGGATCCAGCCATTTAAAAAAAGGGGGTCCCAATCCAGGATAAGGGGGGGGGGGTCAAACTAAATGTACCCTTTCAAATGCAATTGGTTTTCTAGTCCAAGTAATTATGACGTCTTGTGTCGAAGTAAGGCGTCAAAGAAAAAATATTATAATAGCCTTTCAAGACGTCATAATTATTTGGACTATTGATCTTCCAAAAAAATGGGGGTTACAATCCCGGGAACAATTTTTACAAGCCCAAATTCTTACTTTGCCTTTGAACATGCTACTATATATATATATATATATATATATATATATATATATATATATATAGAAAGATGTGTAATATGCACAAGTGAGGTGATATAGAGAAACCGACGAAGAACGTCGATTCATACCTGAAGCATGAGGGTAGGCACGAAATGTGCACATTTTTGCTTCAAAATCGTGGATCCATGATTATTCTGATAGACATGCTTTAAAATATTGTTCATTTCTACTAACCGATTGAAATTTCCAGGTCATCCGTTATATTGTATGTAGTTTCCCTTCTAAATATCTACCATGGCATGTCTACGATTTTTTGTAAAGTTTGCAGACCGGCCATTTCTGCCGACAAGGGTACAATAACGTCAAATCGTTTACGGGTGAAGAATATGATTTCCGTTTTTAATTACACTTGACAGATTTGATTTATTATCGTCGGGAAATGTCCCTTATGGATAGCAATTAAAATTAATAAGCTTTATTATTCTGTATGATATATGTAACTTAGTCATATTCTTTTAAAACTACTTCAGGTACCCCGACGTAGCAATTTGAAATTAAGACAATTAAATCAATCTTCTGCAATAATATTTTAATTCTATTTTTAAACGAAGGCTTTTGGTATAAAACAAGTTATAAAAGACTCTTGAATAGACTGAATAAAAAATAAAGATAAACCGTCAAACGCACAAGTCCGCCACAAATGAACAGACATAATTATAATGCCATAAACGGAATACGACAAAAGACATAGAACGATCGCAAAAAAAAAAAAAAAAAAAACCAACAATAACATAAGATGAGGGATCATATAAATTATGGGTAATTTCACAACTGTATCACCAATACGTGACACTTAAGGTTTATGTACCCTTCTGTAGCCATTTTTGTACGAACTTTTCAAACTTCAATTGTATCAAAACTACAGATATAATGAATAATAGAGATAGGCCATTTTGTTCATATTCCAAGGGGAAACTTGAGGCAAAGCATTATTTTTTACTGTTGCATTGCATTTAATAGAAAAAGAGGACTTTGTGACAAATAAATCAAGATTTTTAAAGAAAATCCACAGCCTTTATCCTTGTACTCTCATATTTGGCAATTTGATGACTGATAGATATAGGATTGTTGCATGCAGTGCTAGCATTGATTTCCTTAAAACAAGTTTATAAATGTAGTTATTTGTTAAAACAAATATAAATATGACCAAAATCAAGTACACCTTTTAGGGTGCGCTCGACTTTAGTGACTCAGCACAAGGTGTTTTGGAATTTACAGGTTGCTAAGAACTTTTTGTAAAAAATAAACACTAGCACATCATAGAAAATCAAGCGAGTAATTTATGTTTCAAATTTTATAACAAAAATCTCTGTATTAAAGGCTGTGGATTTTCTATAAAAATCTTGATTTATTTGCCACAAAGTCCTCTTTTTCTATCAAATGCAATGAAACAGTAAAAAATAATGCTTTGCATCAGGTTTCCCCTTGGAATATGTACTAAATGGCCTATCTCTATTATTCATTATATCTGTAGTTTTGATGCAATTGAGGTTTGAAAAATTCGTACAAAAATGGCTACAGAAGGGTACATAAACCTTAAATAAAATACATTTATCCATTTATCCTGTATCAAACTTTGAGAAGGTGCACCTTAGACGTGTACACATATTGTTTTAACATTCGCAACCGTCACACTAAAATATTTGTATTACATATTTACCGACTGTAACAACCCATGAAATGTTTGTTTTAAACATTTTACGACTGTGGCAACCTTTTAAAAGTTGTAATGAACATTTAATGACTGTAACAACCTTTAAAAAGTTTTAACAAACATTTTACGACTGTTACAATTCTAAAAACATGTTTTGACTGCTTAAACGTCTGAAAAGTTGACACAAACAGATTTCAACTGTCCCAACTATAAAAAGGTTGGGACAAACATAATACAACTGCCACAACTTTTAGAAAGACTGTTATAAATAGTATTTGGCTGTGACAACGCCGTAAACCACTGCAACAGTCCTAATATTACTGTTGATAGCATTTAATGTTTTTCACAACCCATAAAAGTGTTGGGACAGACATAATTTAACTGTAACAACGAAATAAGGTTGATTTGACAGTCTTCTTCAGTCTTCCACAGACTAAAATAGTCGTACAATGACTGTTACTGGTATGGACAGTTGTTTTTTGTCCAGTAGTGTAATAGAAAAAGGAGAAAAGTCTAAAATTTGTCAATTTTATATCTTCACTAGTTCAAAAGTGAATATTTTAGCAGAGCATTAAAAAATGACATTTAAATTAACTTTACATATTGTTCCATCCTAAAAAAAATTTTTAGAAACTTTTACCGTACCAATTTCAAGAAATTTTGATTTAGAATGTCAAGGTCACAGTTCGTAAATGGAGAATTGGTATCCCTGTTCTGATGTTTTTTGGTATAATTTATGTAAATCTTTAGCAAAACTAACCTTACTTCATATAATCTTATAATAAGAATAAACTATGATATTTATGACATGTAAAGTTCAAAAGGTCAAAGGTCAAGGTCATTTTTGGAGCTAAAATCAACAAAAATCTCCTTTTTTGCTAAATTTTCAAAAGTGTATCTACCTATTGGTCCCATAATCTTCACAACCTTTGTAAATACAGACCATTTGATGATATTCAAAAGATCTTGGTTTGGTTTCAACCTTTAGGGGTCAACAGGTCAAAAGGTGAAGTAATTTTAGGAGCTAAAATTATACAATGACCTCCTTTTTTGCTCAATTTTCTATAGTAAACTTACCTTTATGTACTATAATCTTTCATTATATTAGGACCTGAACTATGAAAATTCTCTCCTTTTTGCTCATATTTCAAAAGTATATAATAAAAAGAAGATGTTGTATGATTGCCAATGTGAAAACTTTCTACAAGAGACCAAAATGACACAGAAATTAAGTTATAGGTAACTACGGCTTTCAACAATGAGCAAAGCCTATACCGCATAGTCAGCTTTAAAAGGTCCAAAATGGCAATGTAAAACAATTCAAACGAGAAAACACACGGCCTTATTTAAAAAAAAAATGATCCAAAAACAAAATATTTTACACACGAACAAACCACAACCACTGAATAACAGGCTCCTGACTTGGGACAACACATACATACATAATGTGGTGGGGTTAAACATGTTGGACAATATTTATGGTTTTGCTACATGTTTTCGATTTTGTCCAATGTGCAACACCAGACATCTCATGAAAGCATTAGGGCTCAGACTGAGGATTCATTTTTTTTTATATTTCACACCAGCATTAACTAGAGCTCATTAAACAATACCCCATCATTCCTGTTCAACATTGAACTCAGTTAGGTTAATTATCTCCCATGAAATATTTCAGAAAGTGTTCATTCTACTTCATGCACATAATAAATAATAGAAATAATCTCTTTCGATGATATTAATAAACTCTATCACATTTCAATATTTATTTGTACATTATCATGAACATATAACATGGTCATGATGGTTCAAAGGATACAAATAAATATTATCATATCTATATATACAATGTACAATCAATATTAAATCTTTTGAATATTAACATTGATCAATAAAGCATGACAATGAGATCAGGGTCAATCATACAGTATACCAAATTAAGCAGACCTATTGGTTTTTGAATCTGATACATGGACTTGACCATGGGTACATAACTTTTTTCACCGATCCATGAAATGTGGTCAATGTCAAGGGAAAACAGTTTTACAGACATGAGGAACTTTCAATTCATGCTGATTGCAAGTATATATATCATATTATTCATAAGAGAGAGAATTAACATTAAATACATTAATAAAAATTGCTGAGTTCAAAATATCTGTAATGCAGCAACAACTTTTCTCTTTAGTCTAAGGTTGGTCAAATCCCACACAATTCCTGTTATGTCTTCAGCCCCTATTGGAGCTTTTAGTACCACATTATATCAATACTGGCTGCCAGTTTCATATCCCATCTCTTTGATATGAGAGATAACATCTTGCCTAACTGGAAGTAAAAAAGAAAATTCATCACAAATTAATTAAAACTTTTAAATTTAGCATTCTGAAGAAGAAAACTATCACTATAGTATATGGTTGAAAGCAATCTGACTACCAAATGTGTTTATGTTTTGCAACACTAAGGGATGTTCCAGAAATAAATGTAGGGGGATCAGGGGTCAGAAGACACTTTTTATTTCACCCCCACCATGCATAATATTTCATTTGTCATTTCAGTGCCTTTTATAGCTGAATATGCGGTATGGGCTTTGCTCATTGTTGAAGGCCTTACAATGACCTGTAGCCATGTAGCTGTTAATTTCTGTGTCACTTGGTTTCTTGTGGAGAGTTGTATCTTTGGCAATCATATGACATCTTCTTTTGTATATAAATAGGGGCATTAACAAAAAAGATGTAAAGTTCTAGATTTCTTTTTTCTTTTTTTTAATAGAAGTCATTGACTTTCAAATTAACACTACAACTCAGGTGGATTTTGCGTTGCCGTCCACAGTGGGAGTGGGCATGCAATTGTTTTTGTTTAATCAAAAGACTTGCAAGTACAATCAATTGGAAAAAAGCAGATAAGCATTAGATATCAATATTTTAACAAAAAAGAGATTAAAGTTGGAGTGGGCCGGTGGAAAAAGCAAAATCCACCAGGCTGTTGTGTAGCACTGTTCAAACATAATTGATTAAATGTTAGCTAACATACTCAATCAGTTGTTTCAAAGTCTGAAGAAGGATGTAGATGTATTCATAGGTCTCTCAACATTTGAAAATGTCTGCTTTGGTGTGGCATTTGGTATCTGGTGGATATATCTGCATCTTGATCTCACAGGCTTATTTCTACAAGAAGCAAATTATAGTTTAACAAATATGTAAACAGCAGAGTAATCTGAGTTCACTTAGTAATAGGCATTTTTATTTTGATAATGGGTATTTTTTTAATAAAGTTCAATCAAGTTTATCCCTGCCACATTCTGTATGTGCCTGTCCCAAGTCAGGAACCAGTAATTCAGTAGTTGTATTTAGTCTTCTCCTTTGAATTGTTTAAATTTATAGCTGATTATGTAGTATGGGTTTGTCTTATTGTGTAAGGTTGTATGGTGACTTAAAGTGGTTCCTTTATATGTCATGTGAAGTACATGTATCGGGGAGAGTTTTCATATTGGCAGTCATACCACATCTTCTTATTTTCAAAATGGCTTTGTACCAATGCAAGCATTATGAATATTTTATCCAACTTTATAGATTTAATTTTCAAACTCTATCCAATATAAGATAAATCATGGACAAATAGAGAAACAAATAGACTAAAATTGTGATAATACTAAGTAGTTATCAGCTTTTAAACAGGTTAGATAACTCTCTAATACATGTAAACATGGAACATGTACATATGTGTTCATGTTTCATATCTATATTTTTTTAAGACAAGGCATAATATACATGATATAACAATAAACATGAACATGTATCTTAGAAAACTGCTCTATTTATTACCTACATGTATGTCCATCTGTGTTTGTCTGTGTATTAGGTAAATGTAGCATAAGTTCTCCACAGTCATTTACAAGGTTAATTAGCATCTCTGAAATTTAAATAAAAAGTTCCTTGTCATCATTGATACATTGATCATGTACATGTACATATAGATATACAAATGTAAATAAAAATTGGTTATAATACAATGTAAATTGTATCTATATATAAGTTAAGTTCAGACATGTTTCAAATACTTTTAGGTACAACCATTTATTTCATTCATTCATTAATGACACTACAACAATTGACAACAAAATTGCTATCAATCTGAACACAAAAAAAAACTGTGTATTATTTAATGAAAATACACACCATTAGTCTTTATACATGTATCATGTTTTGATTATTTACTGACCCCTAATGTACATTTAAATTAACAGTGACAGATGGCAGAAATACATATACAACTGTACAAATTACAAGATACATGTATCTTCATTATCATATAAATGAAAGAAGAGTAATACATGTATGCTACATTTCTTGGGATGATAATCAAAAATATCTCAGATAATCTGCAACTTACCTTATCAATTGTGTTTTGTAGGTTTGGAGGGATTAATGTCACATCTTTAACAAGGATGGTTTCTCTAAAAAATGAAATATAAATTTCTGTTACAAAAATGTTCTTTATTTTGATAGCACATAGATAAGGAATGTATATATATGTAGCAGTACAATGTACATGTACATCATGTGTACATGTATGTATGTACAAATGATGTTTGTTAGTTTATAATACAAATTTTCTTACCAAATATAATAAAGTGGAAACTGGACATATATTAAAAAACACATACATTTTATAATAGAATAATATGTGTTGTAAGAATGCTATTTGCCAATGTACATGTACATGATCAGATGTAATAAAAAGAATAAATAATCAAAGAATTTAAATATTGAAAAGCTTTACAACTTGTGACCTTACAACGCTGAAAATTTACTCAGGGACAATGCACCTTGGTGAACTTGTGTCTTATTCGCTCAGTCGTTGAATATTTGTCTGTATTTAAATTTTTCGACTAGTTATTGTATAAAAAAAAATTAATTATAGTATGGGTATCAGATTAAAATGGGAAGTACACGTTCATTGTTTTGTACATAAAAACTATCAACTTCTTCTTACATTCATAGAAATTAAACAGAAAAAACTCCCAGATATATATACATGTCATGCATGTATGAACGGTCAATTGTTTGTTTGCTCTTTATTTATGTTTCTTTGTATGCTACATCATGTACATGAGCATTTGACTTTTTCATCAAATACTGATCAAATTATCAGATGATTTTTAGATGGATATTATCAAATATATATTACTATATATAGTCATGCTAGTATATACATGTATCAATTAATTAGTGTTGTGGCAGTGTCTGTGTCAATGTGACAAGTTTAACAGCCATTGATGGTTCATGCTACATGATGATCATACATGTACATTGTATGTGTACCATGGCAATTCAACTTTTGAACATGTTGAAGGGTAGCCTTGGCTTGAATCCCTCAATTGTCTGATAGCATGCATGTTTTCCTATTTAGTTCTACTGCACTTCTGTTTAATGCTTTCTTGCAATTGTTATCAATATATTTGTATTTGTTTTTGCCTTGACTTGGTAGTTTGTTCCTAAATTATTACAAACATATAAACTGACAGACCTGGATTATTTTTTAATTAATCATTTTTTTCATACATGTATCTAGTTTAAATTACTATGACATCTAACGGCTGTTTTGCCAGACAAGCTGGTGTAGTGGGGCATAATTAACATGACAATGTTGTCCAACTCAAGTTTTAAAATGTTTGGATTTGTAAATGCAAATTACCTGGCACCTGCTCAACGTTTTACACTGAAGCTTGGCATCAGCTTGGCCTTTGGTTTACTAGGTTCTCCATATAATCGGAACCATAAGGAAGTCGGTTCAATTCCATCTAGATATACACTTAACATACGAATACAGGACTTTAAAACATAAAAATGAACGATCCATTCAAATCGTCTCCCAGAGCAGATCGCCAGATGAAAAGGACAAGTTCGTGATGTGTTTACATTCCTTCTATCTTCCTATGCCGGTACAACATATTTGACAACCAGTTGCATCCAAACTGCACACATTATTTCTGCATCACGATAAGACGAAGAGACTTAAATCGGCGTGCTTTTTTTGGTAAAACGCCTTCGTCTGTCTTGGCCGCCGACCGAGTCGTCCATATTTGTTTACCATAACTTCTGTTTCCGGATTGTCAAAATTGGACAATTTTTCGAAAAAATGAGCGTTTACTCTATAGTTCATGAAAATATACTGCAATTAAGCCTTTCTGATATTTTAATCATCATTTTAAAAATAATAACTATACTTTCGCTTACTAGGCGGAAAATACCGAGGTGTTGAAAAAATTGACACCTCGGTAAACTCCGGAAAATTTTCCGTAAATCTTTATTATGGGTCGGATACCTTAAGTAAAGTGTTGTGTTCACTGTTTAGAACAAGTGCGTATATACTATGGTCAAGGTCACCGACCATCTCTGTTCTGGTGGTTATGGTTTGTTTGTTTGTTTAAGGATGTATTCTTCTGACTCTTCAGTCTCGTTCAGTCTCGTTGAAATCTCGTTCTTGAATTATTTCCAAAATATGTGATACAAATGTAAAATATCAATGAATTTTAAAAAGATTATAATTAAACATAACGCTGTCAAAAAATTGTAGATTTACAATGAATGGTTTTTGAGTAATCCAGTTTTCAAATTTTACGACAAATCAAGTCTGTATATTTACAAATGTTTTTAGCCAATATTTTGAGAAAATGGGTGAGGGATAAAAAAAAATGAATTTACAAGAATCATGTTCATCCTATGTCATTTTGGTCTGTTCAAATTTCTTAAATACGTATTTTTTTCAATCATTTATAACAAAAAAGTTGATATGATATGCTTTTTGTTCATAAAACTAAGAAAATAACAAAAATGTAAAATTGACCATGGTACACCTACCTATAGTTTTATTAAGTACAATTTAGTCAGATTGGTCCACTAAATATAGCCCAAAAATAGGTAATAATCGATAAAAAAATGGGAAAATCATCACAACTGGGCATTTTCAAAGGGCTGTATCAGAAAAAGAAGTGCACCCCGATATGATTTTTTCTTCACCAATGATTTTATCACAGTCTTATCAACTCAAAAAGCAGGTTTAGAAAAAAATGTTTAATTCCAGAAATTGTTGGCTCCTCAGAGGTGTACATCCTTAAACATAGATATTACATTACGCCTCATAGAGAAGTTAATCTAATTCATTTCTTGAGACCTAAAGGCGAAATATGAATAAGAATCAACGGAACATATATTCTACGTAATATAACGGCACTATAGCATGTGCTTTACTTTAGCTAAAAAAAATACTTAAAAAGTAGGCACGTAAAATAATCTTATCTTATAGCATATGCTAATAAAATGACGTTTATCTTTTGCAAGGAGAGTCTTTAATAAGTCGAAACTAGTAATAAGGTTTGCCAAACACTAGATAAGGACTTTTATAAAAAGATGATTTCAATGAACATAACAATTATGATTTGATTGTTCATACAAGAAGTCGTAAACGCATTCGAACACATATATCTGCATTCGAGGTTGCTGACTATTTTTTGTAAACAAATCTAGATGAACTTTAACAAATTTGATATATCAATTGTTCATTACTAATTTACTTCATTAATGTTCAATATTGACTCTTTTTATTATTAGATTCAGGAGAATTTTCAAACTTGTGGAATAATCTCACAACATCAGAAGCAAAACGTTTGGCGAGTTTTTAAACAGGTATATTCGAATGACTGTCAGAAAAAGCAAAACATCGAAATCAAGATTATCAATTGTAGATTTATTCTTCCTAACATAACGGCACGATTGAATGTCGTCTACCTTTGCTGAAAAAAAGGGCTCGTAAAACAGTCTTATCCAAAAGCAAGTGCTAATAAAGTTATGTTTTGTTTTCCTTTTCAAGGAGAGCTTAAACAGTCGAAACTAGTAACAAGGTATACACCGAAATAAATAAGCACGTTTATAAAAAAAAAGATGCTTTCAATAAACATAACAATGGAAACTTCATATTTCAAACAATTGGTCGTAAACGCATGCGAACGTGTATATCTGCTTTCGAGGTTACTGATTATTTTTTTTGTAAAAAAATTTAAATGAACTTAAACAAAGTTAGTGTACATTGTTTTCCATTGTATAATGATTACTATCTGCATTGATATTCAATTATTGCCTTGTTTTTCTATTATTGATTTCAGTAGAATTTTCAAACTTATGGAATACCCTAATACATAAGAATCAAAACTTTTTGCGACTTTTGTTGTTTCATTTATTGTTTGTTTTATAGAGATTAACATAATAACACAATGTTGACTGCTGTGCCTCTATTTTTTACATTTTTACTTATTATGTCTGTTTGTTTTGTTAAGATTTTTATACGACAATCATACAAGTGAGAGGTTTAACTAGCTTTAAAACCAGGTTTAATCCAAAAGTTTTTATAAAAGAAAATGCATGTACTAAGTCATGATTATGACAGTTGATGTTTATTGGTTTGATATGGTCACTATTTTCTATTGTACTTTGATTACTATCTTCATTAATATGCAATCATTGACTATTTCCTATTATTAATTTCAGGAGTATTTCCAAACTTATGAAATGATCTAACAACATCAGGGTAAAAACATTTGGCGACTTTTACAAACAGGTTTTATGGAATGACTGTTAGAATAAACTATTCATCAATATCAAGATATTCAACTGTACATTCATTGTACCTTATATAACGGCACTATTGAATTTAGTTTGCTATTGCTAAAAAAATTATAACAAAAGTAAGCACGTAAAACAGTCTTTCCCATAAACAATTGTAAATAAAATGACGTTTTCTTTTGCAAGGATAGTCTTTAAAAAGTTGAAACTAGAGGAAAAGTATGCACAAAAAAAAAGATAAGCACGGTTATAACAAGATTATTTCAATTAACATAACAATGGTAGGGTCATTTTTCAGACAATTAGTCTTAAATGCATTCGAACACATATATGTCTATATAACTTTTTGTCTATATGCCGTTTTGTGTTTATTTCTTACATATGACGTGGCTTTGTACTTATACATCCCATCATTGTAGTATTGTGCCATGGTTAATGCTTATTAATATATTTGTTTGTTTTATAGGGATTAAGATAATAACGCCTCTATTTTTGACATGTTTACCTGTTATGTCTGTTTGTTTTGTTCACAAATCGTTGTCAATATAATGGATTTTAATACGACAGTCAAACAAGGTAGAGGTTAACTAGCTTGAAAACCAATTTAATCCACCATTTTTTTGATAAAAAGAAAATGCCTGTACCAAGTCAGGAATATGAGAGTTGGTGTTCATTGGTTTGGTATGGTCACTATTTTCTATTGTACATAAATTACTAATTAAATTGAACTTCATTAATGTTCAATTATTGACTCTTTCTATTATTAATTTCAGGAGAATTTCCCAACTTGTGAAATAATCTCACAACATCAGAAGAAAAATTTTGGCGATAAACAGGTAAATTCGATGGACTGTTAGAAAAAAAGCAATATATCAAGATCAAGATTATCAACTGCACATGCAATCTGTCTAATATAACGGCACTATTAAATGTGGTTTTATTTTGCTGATAAACAAATAAAAAAGGTATGCACGTAAAACGGTCTTATCCAAAAGCAATTACAAATAAAATGATGTTGTTTTTCTATTGCATGAAAAGTCTTTAAAAATTCGAAACAAATGACAAAGTATAATACAAAAGAATAAGTAAACACTTTTATCAAAAGACGCTTTCAACAAACATAAAATGGTAAGTTCATAGTTCATACAATTAGTCTTCAATGCATTCGAACACATATATGTCTATATAACTTTTTGTCTATATGCCTTGTTGTGTTTATTTCTTACATATGACTTGGCTTTGTACTTATACATCCCATCATTGTATTATTGTGCCATGGTTAATGTTTTTTAATATATTTGTTTGTTTTATAGGGATTAAGATGATAAAACAATGTTGACTTCTGTGCCTCTATTTTTGACATTTTTACCTGTTATGTCTGTTTGTTTTTTTTTCACAAATCGTTGTCAATATAATGGATTTTATTACGACAGTCAAACAAGGGAGAGGTTTAGCTAGCTTTAAAACCAATTTAATCCACCATTTTTTTGATAAAAAGAAAATGCCTGTACCAAGTCAGGAATATGACAGTTGGTGTTCATTGGTTTGGTATGGTCACTATTTTCTATTGTACATAAATTACTAATTAAATTAAACTTCATTAATGTTCAATTATTGACTCTTTCTATTATTAATTTCAGGAGAATTTCCAAATTGTGAAATAGTCTCACAACATCAGAAGAAAAAGTTTGGCGACTTTTATAAACAGGTAAATTCGATGGACTGTTAGAAAAAAAGCACCTGGCCTAATCACTCTTTCCATATAAACATCAGTTTAAATGAAAAATTGAAAAGTTTATTTAAGCTCTCTTCTATTATTTCCACCCCAGAAAAGCTAAAAAATCTATGAGGAAGGGAAAGAAAAAAAAACACTATTATTAAAGGGAACTATATTCGTAGACAACGAAATGGGGATCATTAATTGTGGTTTTGGGCCAATAAGATATCTGAGTTTTCATGTGCTTGATTTCGTGTCTATGTATATTCTACATTGTTTAGAGGTATTAGATGGTCTAACAATGCACATTCATGTCCAAGTCAGGAGCCTCCGTCTTTTGTTAGTCTTGTTTATGTTTTGTCAATTTAATTACTTGTTTTCTTATAAATTGGACTCGTGTGTAACTTCTATTTTACTGCATACGCACAGATGTTAAGGGGCCAGCTGCATGACGCCCACATTCAGGCGCTGGAATTTCACCCTGTGTTGAAGACAAATTGGTAATCTTCAGCTCTTGTTTGCCCTTTGATCGGGTTGTTGCTTTTGTTACACGTTCCACATTTCCATTCTCAATGTTATCATAAACATTTAAGGATATTTGTCATGTTCCATGCACGTGTAGGTATTCAGTCGTGTGTTCTGCGGGTAAACTAATTAATAAAAATTCACATCTTTTTTGGTCATTATTGTACATTTTAGTATATTTCTCATGTTCAAAATTAGGTGATACACACATAGTGCACACGTATACATAATTAACAAGTTCTTCAAGATGTTTTGCTTAAAAACTAGGAAAAACAAAAAAGAAACCGTGAATAATTTTAAAATAGTCTCAACAACTTGAATATTAAAAACAAATTTCATTTCATTCTAGATCTACTCATTAAAAATTTAAAAAAATGATGCAGTTTTGATCATCTTTTCAAATTTTTATATTGCGAAGTAATTTCAATTCAAAATGAAAAATGCATTTTTCATTTTTCAACATTTAGAGTCAAATTGAAAAATGCTTAATGTCATCAATTTCAATGTTTCGTATGAAATGAACTTATATTATTTTCTTTCTAAATCAAGCATCTGCAAATTATTTGATGTATTCAAACTGTTGAATTATTATCTTTTTTTAATATCCTTGTGAAATCAAAAATTAAAATTCCAAATTTCAAAAAACATTAAGAAAATGATTTTTCAAAAGTCACTTCAAAAGAGTTTTGCATCATGTTTAAAGTGTGAAGAGGAATTTGCTATTCTTTTTTTTCAGTTAAAAATGCCATTTGTTTAGCGTGAAAATACACGGTCTTCTACTGTACATTGATTACATAATACTACATTTATTTAGTATTCAATTATAGACTATTTTTTATTATTAATTTCAGGAGAATTTCTCAACTTGTGGAATAATCTCTAAACAGAAGAACAAAAACTTTTGGCGACTTTTACAAGGTTTGGACCCTACCTAAAAAAAAAACTTCAAGCAGAACAACACCCTGTTTCTTTTTCTCAAGTAGATCTCAGCTACCAAGCTTCCCTGTTCATCTAGTACGGTCAAAAATCTTGTCGTAGAACTTTTTTTATTAACTTTTCTGTAAGGTAGTGAAGTAGACTGGCCGACTCAATCTTTGGACCTAATTTAAAAGGAAATAAACTAAGTCGCAGAGCAGCCTGTGTTCTTTCTCAAGTAGACCACAGTTACCCAGCTACCTTTTGCGCCTTGTGCGGACAAAAAGTATTGACGTAGAACATGTTTTATTTACTTTTCTGTAAGGTAGTGAAGTAGACTGTCCGACTCAATCTTTGGACCTATTAAAAAAAGAAAAAAAAACAAAGCCGAAGAACACCCTGTGTTTTTTCTCAAGTAGACCACAGCAAACAAGCTTCCCTTTGGGCCTTGTGCGGACAAAAGTATTGACGTAGAATTTTCTTTGTAAATTCTTTTGTAAGGTTGTAAGGTAGGGTGTTTGATCCGAACTGTGGGACCTACTTTAAAAAAAAAACTAAGCTGAAGAACACCCTGTGTTTTTTTCCATGTAGACAACAGTTATCTTGCTTCCCTTTGCGCCTAGTGCGGACAGAATTATTGACATAGAACATGTTTTATTAAATTTTCTGTAAGATAGTGAAGTAGACTGTCCGAGTCAGTCTTTGTACCTACTTTAAAAAAAATAAACTAAGCCGAAAAACACCCTGTGTTTTTTCTTAAGTAGACCAGAGTTAACAAGCTTCCCTGTGCGCCTAGTGCGGACAAAAGTATTGACGTAGAACATTTAAAAAAGAAGATGTTGTATGATTGCCAATGAGACAACTATCCACAAAAGACCAAAATGACACAGACATTAACAACTATAGGTCACCGTACGGCCTTCAACATTGAACAAAGCCCATACCACATAGACAGCTGTAATAGGCCCCGATAAGACAATGTAAAACAATTCAAACGAGAAAACTAACGGCCTTATTTATGTAAAAAACATCTCTATTACTTTTTCTGTAAGGGGATGGGGTAAGGTGTCCGACCCCAACTTCGGACCTACTGAAGGAAAATAAAATGCCGAAGAACACCCTGTGATTTTTCTCAAGTACACCGCAGCTTCCTAGCTTCCCTTTGCGCCTAGTGCGGACAGGATTATTGACATAGAACATGTTTTATTAAATTTTCTGTAAGATAGTGAAGTAGACTGTCCGAGTCAGTCTTAGGACCTACTTTAAAAAAAAAAATAAACTAAGCCGAAACACACCCTACATTTTTTCTCAAGTAGACCACATCTACCAAGCTATCCTTTGCGCCTAGTGAGGACAAATGTATTGACGTCAGAACATTAAAAAAAGAAAATGTGGTATGATTGCCAATGAGACAACTATCCACAAAAGACCAAAATGACACTGACATTAACAACTATAGGTCACCGTACGGCCTTCGACATTGAGCAAATCCCATATCACATAGACAGCTATTATAGGCCCCGATAAGACGATGTAAAACAATTCAAACGAGAAAACTAACGGCCTTATTTATGTAAAAAACATCTCTATTACTTTTTCAAGCCCACCACAGCTACCTAGCTTTCCTTTGCTCTTAGTGCGGACAAAAGTATTGACGTAGAACATGTTTTATTAACTTTTCTGTAAGGTTGTGAAGTAAACTGTCCGACTCAATCTTTTGACCTATTTAAAAAAATAAATAAACTAAACCGAAGAGCACCCTGTGTTTTTTGTCAAGTACACCACAGCTACACAGCGTCTGTTTGCACCTAGTGCTGACAAAGGTATTGACGTTGAACATTTTTATTAACTTTTCTGTAAGGTAGTGAAGTAGACTAGCCGACTCAATCTTTGGACCTACCTAAAAAAAAAAAAACTAAGTCGCAAAACAGCCTGTGTTCTTTCTCAAATAGACCACAGCTACCCAGCTTCCCTTTGCGCCTAGTGCGGACACACGTATAGACGTTGAACAGTTTTATTAACTTTTCTGTAAGTTATTGGGGTAGGGTGTCCGACTCAATCTTTTGACCTATTTAAAAAAATAAAAAAAATAAGCGGAAGAATACCCTGTGTTTTTTCTCAAGTAGACCAGAGCTATCCAGCTTCCCTTTGCGCCTACTGCTGACAAAGGTATTGCCGTAGAACATTGTTTATTAACTTTTCTGTAAGGTAATGAAGCAGACTGGCCGACTCAATCTTTGGACCTACTTAAAAAAAATAAACTAAGCCGCAGAACACCCTGTGTTCTTTCTCAAGTAGACCACAGTTACCCAGCTACCTTTTGCGCCTTGTGCGGACAAAAAGTATTGACGTAGAACATGTTTTATTTACTTTTCTGTAAGGTAGTGAAGTAGACTGTCCGACTCAATCTTTGGACCTATTAAAAAAAGAAAAAAAAACAAAGCCGAAGAACACCCTGTGTTTTTTCTCAAGTAGACCACAGCAAACAAGCTTCCCTTTGGGCCTTGTGCGGACAAAAGTATTGACGTAGAATTTTCTTTGTAAATTCTTTTGTAAGGTTGTAAGGTAGGGTGTTTGATCCGAACTGTGGGACCTACTTTAAAAAAAAAACTAAGCTGAAGAACACCCTGTGTTTTTTTCCATGTAGACAACAGTTATCTTGCTTCCCTTTGCGCCTAGTGCGGACAGAATTATTGACATAGAACATGTTTTATTAAATTTTCTGTAAGATAGTGAAGTAGACTGTCCGAGTCAGTCTTTGTACCTACTTTAAAAAAAATAAACTAAGCCGAAAAACACCCTGTGTTTTTTCTTAAGTAGACCAGAGTTAACAAGCTTCCCTGTGCGCCTAGTGCGGACAAAAGTATTGACGTAGAACATTTAAAAAAGAAGATGTTGTATGATTGCCAATGAGACAACTATCCACAAAAGACCAAAATGACACAGACATTAACAACTATAGGTCACCGTACGGCCTTCAACATTGAACAAAGCCCATACCACATAGACAGCTGTAATAGGCCCCGATAAGACAATGTAAAACAATTCAAACGAGAAAACTAACGGCCTTATTTATGTAAAAAACATCTCTATTACTTTTTCTGTAAGGGGATGGGGTAAGGTGTCCGACCCCAACTTCGGACCTACTGAAGGAAAATAAAATGCCGAAGAACACCCTGTGATTTTTCTCAAGTACACCGCAGCTTCCTAGCTTCCCTTTGCGCCTAGTGCGGACAGGATTATTGACATAGAACATGTTTTATTAAATTTTCTGTAAGATAGTGAAGTAGACTGTCCGAGTCAGTCTTAGGACCTACTTTAAAAAAAAAAATAAACTAAGCCGAAACACACCCTACATTTTTTCTCAAGTAGACCACATCTACCAAGCTATCCTTTGCGCCTAGTGAGGACAAATGTATTGACGTCAGAACATTAAAAAAAGAAAATGTGGTATGATTGCCAATGAGACAACTATCCACAAAAGACCAAAATGACACTGACATTAACAACTATAGGTCACCGTACGGCCTTCGACATTGAGCAAATCCCATATCACATAGACAGCTATTATAGGCCCCGATAAGACGATGTAAAACAATTCAAACGAGAAAACTAACGGCCTTATTTATGTAAAAAACATCTCTATTACTTTTTCAAGCCCACCACAGCTACCTAGCTTTCCTTTGCTCTTAGTGCGGACAAAAGTATTGACGTAGAACATGTTTTATTAACTTTTCTGTAAGGTTGTGAAGTAAACTGTCCGACTCAATCTTTTGACCTATTTAAAAAAATAAATAAACTAAACCGAAGAGCACCCTGTGTTTTTTGTCAAGTACACCACAGCTACACAGCGTCTGTTTGCACCTAGTGCTGACAAAGGTATTGACGTTGAACATTTTTATTAACTTTTCTGTAAGGTAGTGAAGTAGACTAGCCGACTCAATCTTTGGACCTACCTAAAAAAAAAAAAACTAAGTCGCAAAACAGCCTGTGTTCTTTCTCAAATAGACCACAGCTACCCAGCTTCCCTTTGCGCCTAGTGCGGACACACGTATAGACGTTGAACAGTTTTATTAACTTTTCTGTAAGTTATTGGGGTAGGGTGTCCGACTCAATCTTTTGACCTATTTAAAAAAATAAAAAAAATAAGCGGAAGAATACCCTGTGTTTTTTCTCAAGTAGACCAGAGCTATCCAGCTTCCCTTTGCGCCTACTGCTGACAAAGGTATTGCCGTAGAACATTGTTTATTAACTTTTCTGTAAGGTAATGAAGCAGACTGGCCGACTCAATCTTTGGACCTACTTAAAAAAAATAAACTAAGCCGCAGAACACCCTGTGTTCTTCCTCAAGTAGACTTCAGCTACCCAGCTTCCTTTTGCGCCTAGTGCGGAGAAAACTATTGACATAGAACAATTGTAATTAAGGTTTCTGTAAGGTAGTCAAGTAGACTGGCCGACTCCATCTTTGGACCTACTTAAAACAAAATTAAACTAAGCAGCAGAACACCCTGTGTTCTTTCTCATGTAGACCTCAGCTACCCAGCTTCCCTTTTCGCCTAGTGCTGACAAGAGTATTGCCATAGAATTTTTTTTATTAACTTTTCTGTAAGGTAATGAAGTAGACTGGCCGACTCAATCTTTGGACCAACTTTGAAATAAACTAAGCCGAAGAACACCCTATGTTATTTTCTCAAGTACACCACATCTACCTAGTTTCCTTTTGCGCCTATTGCGGACAAAAGTATTGACGTAGAACATATTTTATTAACTTTTCTGTAAGGTAGTGAAGTAGACTGTCCATTTCAATCTATGGACCTATTTAAAAATAATAAACTAAGCCGAAGAACACTCTGTGCTCTTTCTCAAGTACACCACTGCTACCTAGTTGTCCTTTGCGCCTAGTGTGGACACAAGTATTGACGTAGAACATGTTTTATTAACTTTTTTGTAAGGTAGTGAAGTAGACTGTCCGATTCAATCTTTGGACATACTTTCAAAAAAATAAACTAAGCCGAAGAACACCCTGTGTTTTTTTCTCAAGTACACCAAAGCTATTCAGCTATCCTTTACGCCTGGTGCGGCCAAAATATTCACGTAGAACATGTTTTATTTACTTTTCTGTAAGGTAGTGAAGTAGACTGTCCGACTCAATCTTTTGACCAATTTAAACAAAAACAAAAAAAAACAAAGCCGAAGAACACCCTGTGTTTTTCTTAAGTAGACCACAGTTACCATACTTCCCTTTGCGCCTAGTGCGGAAACAAGTATTGTCGTAGACCATTCTCTATTCACTTTTCTGGAAGGAAATGGGGTACAGTGTCCGACCCCAACTTCAGACCTACTGAAAGAAAATAAAAAGCCGAAGAACACGCTGTGTTTCTTCTCAAGTAGACAACGGCATCCCAGCTTCCCTTTCTTTGCGCCTATTGCGGACAAAAGTATTGACGTAGAACATATTTTATTAACTTTTCTGTAAGGTAGGGAAGTAGACTGTCCGATTCAATCTTTAGACCTACTTTCAAAAAAATAAACTAAGCTGAAGAACACCGTGCGTTCTTTCTCAAGTACACCACATCTACCTAGTTTCCTTTTGCGCCTATTGCGGACAAAAGTATTGACGTAGAACATATTTTATTAACTTTTTGTAAGGTAGTGAAGTAGACTGTCCATTTCAATCTATGGACCTATTTAAAAATAATAAACTAAGCCGAAGAACACTCTGTGCTCTTTCTCAAGTACACCACTGCTACCTAGTTGTCCTTTGCGCCTAGTGTGGACACAAGTATTGACGTAGAACATGTTTTATTAACTTTTTTGTAAGGTTGTGAAGTAGACTGTCCGATTCAATCTTTGGACCTACTTTCAAAAAAATAAACTAAGCAAAAGAACACCCTGTGTTTTTTTCTCAAGTACAACACAGCTATTCTGCTATCCTTTACGCCTAGTGCGGAGAAAAATATTGACGTAGAACATGTTTTATTTACTTTTCTGTAAGGTAGTGAAGTAGACTGTCCGACTCAATCTTTTGATTAATTTAAACAAAAACAAAAAACAAAGCCGAAGAACACCCTGTGTTTTTTTTAAGTAAACAACAGCTGCCATACTTCCCTTTGCGCCTAGTGCGGAAACAAGTATTGACGTAGAACATTCTCTATTAACTTTTCTGGAAGGAAATGAGGTAGGGTGTCCTACCTCAACTTCAGACCTACTGAAAGAAAATAAAAAGCCGAAGAACACGCTGTGTTTCTTCTCAAGTAGACCACGGCAACCCAGCTTCCCTTTGCGCCTATTGCGGACAAAAGTTTTGACGTAAAACATATTTTATTAACTTTTTTGTAATGTAGTGAAGTAGACTGTCCGACTCAATCTGTGGACATACTTTAAAAAAAATAAACTAAGCCGAAGAACACCGTGTTTTTTTTTGTCAAGTAGACCACATCTATTCAGCTATCCTTTGAGCCTAGTGCGGACAAAAATATTGACGTAGAACATGTTTTATTTACTTTTCTGTAAGGTAGTGAAGTAGACTGTCCGACTCAATCTTTTGATCAATTTAAACAAAAACAAAAAACAAAGCCGAAGAACACCCTGTGTTTTTCTTAAGTAGACCACAGCTACCATACTTCCCTTTGCGCCTAGTGCGGAAACAAGTATTGACGTAGAACATTCTCTCTTAACTTTTCTGGAAGGAAATGAGGTAGGGTGTCCGACCCCAACTTCAGACCTACTGAAAGAAAATAAAAAGCCGAAGAACACGCTGTGTTTCTTCTCAAGTAGACCACGGCAACCCAGCTATCCTTTGAGCATAGTGCGGACAAAAGTATTGACGTAGAACATATTTTATTAACTTTTCTGTAAGGTAGTGAAGTAGACTGTCCGAATCAATAATTTGACCTATTTTAAAATAAAAAAAAAAATTAATCCGAAGAACACCGTGTTTTTCTCTCAAGGACACCACATCTACCTGGCTTTCCTTTGCTCCTATTGCGGACAAAGGTATTGACGTAGAACATGTTTTATCAACTTTTCTGTAAGGTAGGGAAGTAGCCTGTCCGATTCAATCTTTAGACCTACTTTTAGAAAATAAACTAAGCCGAAGAACACCCTGTGTTTTTTTTCAAGTAGACCAAAGCAACCTAGCTTCCATTTGCGCCTATTGCGGACAAAAGAATTGACGTAGAACATGTTTTATCAACTTTTCCGTAAGGTAGGGAAGTAGCCTGTCCGATTCAATCTTTAGACCTACTTTTAGAAAATAAACTAAGCCGAAGAACACCCTGTGTTTTTTCTCAAGTAGACCAAAGCAACCTAGCTTCCCTTTGCGCCTATTGCGGACAAAAGAATTGACGTAGAACATGTTTTATTAACTTTTTTGTAAGGTAGTGAAGTAGACTGTCTATTTCAATCTTTGGACTTATTTAAAAAAAATTAACTAAGCCGAAGAACACCCTGTGTTCTTTTTCAAGTACACCACAGCTACCTAGCTTTCCTTTGCCCTAGTGCGGACACAAGTATTGACGTAGAACATATTTTATTAACTTTTTTGTAAGGTAGTGAAGTACACTGTCCGATTCAATCTTTGCACCTACTTTCAAAAAAATAAACTAAGCCGAAGAACACCGTGTTTTTTTTGTCAAGTAGACCACATCTATTCAGCTATCCTTTTAGCCTAGTGCGGACAAAAATATTGACGTAGAACATGTTTTATTTACTTTTCTGTAAGGTAGTGAAGTAGACTGTCCGACTCAATCTTTTGATCAATTTAAACAAAAAACAAAGCCGAAGAACACCCTGTGTTTTTCTTAAGTAGACCACAGCTACCATACTTCCCTTTGCGCCTAGTGCGGAAACAAGTATTGACGTAGAACATTCTCTATTAACTTTTCTGGAAGGAAATGAGGTAGGGTGTCCGACCCCAACTTCAGACCTACTGAAAGAAAATAAAAAGCCAAAGAACACGCTGTGTTTCTTCTCAAGTAGACCACGGCAACCCAGCTTCCCTTTGCGACTATTGCGGACTAAAGTTTTGACGTAGAACATATTTTATTAACTTTTCTGTAAGGTAGTGAAGTAGACTGTCCGACTCAATCTTTGGACCTATTTAAAAAAAATAAACTAAGCCATAGAACACCCTGTGTTTTTTTTTTCTCAAGTACACCACAGCTACCTAGCTATCCTTTGAGCCTAGTGCGAACAAAAGTATTGACGTAGAACATGGGTTATTAACTTTTCTGTAAGATAGTGAAGTAGACTGTCCGAATCAATAATTTGACCTATTTTAAAATAAAAAAAAAAATTAATCCGAAGAACACCGTGTTTTTTTCTCAAGGACACCACATCTACCTGGCTTTCCTTTGCTTCTATTGCGGACAAAGGTATTGACGTAGAACATGTTTTATCAACTTTTCTGTAAGGTAGGGAAGTAGCCTGTCCGATTCAATCTTTAGACCTACTTTTAGAAAATAAACTAAGCCGAAGCACACCCTGTGTTTTTTCTCAAGTAGACCAAAGCAACCTAGCTTCCCTTTGCGCCTATTGCGGACAAAAGAATTGACGTAGAACATGTTTTATTAACTTTTTTGTAAGGTAGTGAAGTAGACTGTCCATTTCAATCTTTGGACTTATTTAAAAAAAATTAACTAAGCCGAAGAACACCCTGTGTTCTTTTTCAAGTACACCACAGCTACCTAGCTTTCCTTTGCCCTAGTGCGGACACAAGTATTGACGTAGAACATATTTTATTAACTTTTTTGTAAGGTAGTGAAGTACACTGTCCGATTCAATCTTTGCACCTACTTTCAAAAAAATAAACTAAGCCGAAGAACACCCTGTGCTTTTTTCTCTAGTAGACCACATCTATTCAGCTATCCCTTACGCCTAGTGCGGACAAAAGTATTGACGTAGAACATGTTTTATTAACTTTCTTGTAAGGTAGTGAAGTAGACTTTCCGACTCAATCTTTGGACCTCCTGTCAAAATAATAAACTAAGACAAAGAACACCGTGTTTTTTTTTTCTCAAGAAGACCACAGCTATCGAGCTATCCTTTGCGTCTAGTGCGGACAAAAGTATTGGCGTAGAACATGTGTTATTAACTCTTCTGTAAGGTAGTGAAGTAGACTGTCCGACTCAATAGTTTGACCTATTTTAAAATTAAAAAAAAAGACTAATCCGAAGAACACCGTGTGTTTTTTTTTCCAAGGACACCACATCTACCTAGCTCCCCTTTGCTCTTATTGCGGACAAAGGTATTGACCTAGAACATGTTTTATTAACTTGTCTGTAAGGTAGGGAAGTAGACTGTCCGAGTCAATCTTTGGACCTCCTTTCAAGAAAATAAACTAAACCGAAGAAAATCCTGTGTTTTTTTTCTCAAGTAGACCACAGCTACCCAGCTTTCCTTTGCGCCTAGTGCAGACAAAAGTATTGACGTAGAACATGTTTTATTAACTTTCCTGTAAGGTAGTTAAGTAGACTGTCCGAGTCAATGTTTGGATCTTCTTTCAAAAAAATAAAATAAGCCGAAGAACACCCTGTGTTTTTTCACATGTAAACCGGAGCAACCCAGCTTCCCTTTGCGCCTATTGAGGACAGAAGTTTTGACGTGGAAGATGTGTTATTAACGTTTCTGCAAGGCAGTGAAGTAGACTGTTCGAATCAATTTTTGGACCTACTTTCAAAAAAATAAACTAAACCGAAGAACACCCTGTGTTTTTTCTCAAGTAGACCACATCTACCTAGCTTTCCTTTGCGCCTAGTGCGGACACAAGTATTGATGTAGAACATGTTTTGTTTACTCTTTTGTAAGTTACTGGGGTACGGTGTCCGACCCGAACTTTGGACCTACTTTAAAAAAAAAAGCCGAAGAACACCCTGTGTTTTGTCTCAAGTAGACCACATCTATTCAGCTATCCGTTACGCCTAGTGCGGACAAAAGTATTGATGTAGAACATGTTTTGTTAACTTTTCTGTAAAGTAGTGAAGTACACTGTCTGACTCAATCTTTTGGCCTACTTAAAAAAAAATCTTAGCCGAAGAACACACTGTGTTTTTTCTCAAGTAGACCACATCTACCCAGCTTCTTTTTGCGCCTAGTGCAGAATAATGTATTGACGTAGAACATTTGTTATTAACAATTATGTAAGGTAGTGGGGTAGGATGTCCGGTCTAACTTTGGACCTTCTTAAAAAAAAACTAAGCCGACTTACACCTCTGTGTTTTTTCTCAAGTACACCACAGCTTCCTATCTCCCCTTTGCGCCTAATGCGGACCCCCGTATTGACGTAGAACAGTTTTGATAACTTTTCTGTAAGGTAGATATGTAGACTGACCGACTCAATCTTTGGACCTATTTTAAAAATAATAAACTAAGCCGTAGAAAAATGTGTGTATTTTCTCAAGTAGACCACAGCTATCCAGCTATCTTTTGCGCCTAGTGCGGACAAAAGTGTTGACGTAGAACATGTGTTACTAAATTTTATGTAAGGCAGTGAAGTAGACTGTCCCGACTTAATCTTTTGACCTATTTAAAAAAATAATAAACTAAGCCGAAAAACACCGTGTGTTTTTTCTTAGGTAGACCACAGCTATTCAGATATCCTTTGCGCCTAGTGCGGACAAAAGTCTTGACGTAGAACAGTTTTATTAACTGTTCTGTAAGATACTGGGGTAGGGTATCCGACCTCTACTTTGGACCTACTTTAAAAAAAAATAAGCTGAAGAACACCCTGTGTTTTTTTCTTTCATGTAGACAACAGCTACCTAGCTTCATTTTGCGCCTAGTGCGGACAAGATTATTGACATGGAACATGTTTTATTGAATTTTCTGTAAGGTAGTATAGTAGACTGTCCGACTTAATCTTTGGACCTATTTAAAAAAAAATCAACTAAGCCGAAGAACAGTCGGGGCACTTAGCGAACTCCATAATATTATGGAATTGGCTAAATTTGACTGCTTTATGAAAATCCATAATATTATGAGATTAAATAATATTTCCAGTTATATTATGCGTATCCATAATTTTGAATATTATTGAATTTCATAATTATGCTTGAAAAAATTAAATTTGATGTGTCCGAAAAACAATGTTTTGGGTACTGCTAACAAGTTCCGTAATTTATTAATCTTAAAATGCTATTTTTATGATCATCTATTGATTATATTCATCCGACAATCGTCGCCTTTCTCGCGTCATATTTAAAATGCTTTCGTCTTCAATGTCTTTTATCTAGGACAGTATTTTGTACAAGGGAGACAAATCGTGTCGTCTTATAAGCCATATTTTTCTTAAATGTATTATCGTTCCTTAAACAATGAATAAATCGTGTTTTAGAAAATAAATGTAGAAAATAAGTGTGTCAGTTGACCTCGTTTTCAATACATTAGTTTTATGAAGGGGAAATGTTACAAAATAATAGTACACATCCTTCAGACGTCTTTATAAATTATAAATGACTATGTACACAATAGGTATAGAAACACATTACTTTCACGTGTTTATATGTCTTGATTTGACGAAATTTAATTAATGGTCAGATCCACAAAAACTCATTACATGCAATTGTTATTGTTTCAAATTCAGTTTATGTTGTAGACCGTTTTAATGTTGCTTATGTGTATTTGTGTATATTGGGTAAGGTGGGTACATTAATTCGAATACACATGCATACAACGTATTTTTTCTGTCACCATCAAATTTGAAATGTTTCTTTTCAAATCCTTTAAAATTAAAATTGTGTCTGTAAAAGAAAAGTCTCTTGTGTTGTCTTACATGTAAATAAAAATTACATCTTAGAATAAAAATCGAGACATCAAGACAGAATTTAAAAAAAAATCATAATCTATAAACATAGGCAGGTAGAAATTAGATATTCATTTTGATGTATTACCAATACATATTTATTTCGACGTCGGTCAATATTTGATGATAGATACACCTGAGTATTTAAAACAGCACTATGACATGTATGATTGTTATTTTCCTACATAACACGTTGCATATCAAAATTCAGTTATTGTCCATTTGACTTCTATATATCTGCAGAAAAAAATTCTTAAAAAATTAAGATAACATATTGGTTCTTGAGAACCACAAAATTAATTTATATACAAGTATAAAAACAGCAGAAGAAATAAATTGTAAATATTAAACTATTTCAAAGCGAAGCAAGGTCATGTAATACAATATTATTTAGTTCAGCAGTATGATTAATTGGTAAGAAACAGATGACATAATTTACGTTTGATATGAAAATTTATACACATTGCAGAATGAACTCATAATATTAATGCCTAGTTGAAATTATATCACAACATACTAATGGGAGTGCAACCTGTCAAAATAATCTTTTGGAAATAAATATATAAGTACTGTATGAAATGTGGATGATGACTTATGCATGACGACATTTATAATAGACTTTTATTTTTGTTTGTTAATATATAATATTAAAATCGAAAAAAAAAAATCTATTTCTATTTATCCAAATTTATTCGTTGACTTCTTTGCACATTATACTAGTCAAAACACGAAGTTTGTTAGTCAAAATATAATATAGAATAATATAAATAAATATATTAAATATTTATAATATAGAGATTTGAACACTCCAAACAAATATCAATCACTACGTGTTAATCGCAATTCATTGAATGGTAAATCAGTTGATTCAAACAATAAAATATAATATAAAAGCTACGAGAAATGTTGTATAAAGGTTTAAAAATTGTTCTATTATCTCGGCTAATATTCTAAAACTATAACACCTGTATTCCTTAATTTCCGAATTAAGTAGTATTTTTTTATTGAGAGTAATGACTTATTGCTCCGGATTCACAATAATATGTCCGAGTAGGACGTCATGTCTAATTACATAAAATTGAGATCGAAATAGGGAATATATGTAAAAGAAACAACACTCCAGCCAGAGAGCAGACAACAGACTGACACTTTGTGAACTAGCAAGACTTGAATCCTGGTCAACATTTAAGACTAGTAAAAAGCCGGGTTGATATGGTATTATCGTGATTTGTCGTAAGGAAGCTGTTTTCTCCAATTTAAGTTTAGACGAGTAAATTCATATAAGATATATGACGTCCCATTGAATTGCTTTAAACTAATACAATAATATATTACATATATGAATGTTACTTCCTATTAAGTTTACAAAAATGTCGCGCTTACAAAATACTAAAACAATATAACCACTCTCTGTGAAAGATGGGCGACAGATTCCAGAGGGACAGTCAAACTTATAGATCGAAAATAAACTGACAAGGCTATGGCTAAAAAAGAAAAGACAAACATTCAAATAATAGAACCCAATACACAACACAGAAAGGTAAAAACTGAGCAACACGAACCCCAACGAAAACTGTGGATGATATCAGGTGCTCCGGAAGGGTATGCTGATCCTGATCCACATGTGGCACCCGTCGTGTTGCTCATGTTATTACAAACCCGGTAAATACTATAATTCGATATGTCATATACGTGAAAAGGAAAGGGGATTTTAGTTATGAAATAAGGAACATATCCGATATCATCTGTAAAACGGTTAATCCATAACTATCATTTATCATCTACAAAATACCACATTTAATAAACATACTCTATCGACACCATACAAACTCTCGTCATCTTTGAAAAACTAAAGCTAATGATTGAAGAGTTTTGAAGAAGGCTTATTTTCTTTGGTAAAGTGCTAGTTACATTACACCATAACGAATATTATGGTACACCATAATTTAAGATATATTATAAAAATCAATAATATTATAAGATAGCATAATGTGTGGATTAATTTTATGAAATCAAATAATTTTGGAAATGCTTATAATGCATCAAGATATTAAAAAATCGATCATATTGTGATAACGATTTTATTGGAATATGTTTTTGTTTCGGTAGACATGTCCAACATTTGGTGCTTTCATAAGATAAACACTGGCAATGTTTTGAATTTGACATAGGTAACAATTTATTTAAAAATAAACCATTTATCCGCTATTTCATTTACTTTTAAAAAATCATAACTAAAAAACAGGCAAAGGATACCCAGAGGACATAAAAACCCACAAGTTGAAAATAAACTGACTAAGCCATGGCTAAAAAAGAAAACAAAAAAACACTCTGAAAACAGTAAACATTACAGAAGAATAAAAAAACGTAGACAATTTCATCTAACCTTTACAACATACCCAATTTAATAACCATACTCTATCGATGTACTCTTCGATTCTATTATATAAGTGCATTAATTTTAAAGCAATGTACTGATTCGTTCATTCAAATAAAGCAGTCAATATAAAAGTTTCGACACCATTCATACTCTGGTTCATGGACATTTTTTATAAAACTTAAGCTTATGATCGAAGAGATTTGCAGAAGGCTTATTCTCTTTGGTAAAGTGCTACCCAAAGTATTTTTTCGTGAAAGCAGCATACCATCCGTATATACATTGGACATCCGTTCTGTCCGGACATCTTTTTTTTTCATCCGTTAGGCGTCCGTTCGTGCTATCCGGTAAGGTGTGACCGAAGCACGAACGGACGTCTAACGAATGAAAATAAAAGTTGTCCGTTGACAGAATTGTTATCCGTTGGGAGTCCGTTGATGTACTGACCGAATACAGCGGACGTGTAACAGATGACTTACGGACACATACCGGATATGCAAAGTACGAGAAACGGAAACGTACCGGACAGAACGGATGTCGAACGTACATCCAACGGAAGAGTACCGCATAAAACGCACACCTAACGAAAGCGTACCGGATAAAACGGATGGACAATATATACGGAAAAATAAAAGGCAACAATAATAATACATGTACATCGCATAAATATTCAAAATGTTTAGGTGTAACTGTTTTTGGTTTATTCTTCAAAATACCACATAAGGTCAGCGTCTGAAATAAGAGCTGCTTGATTGTGAAGAATCGCCCTTACTTTAAGGTTGATTATGAATAATAAGAATTCATGAACCTTAAGAAATCTGACATACCAATAATTGGCATTTCTGACGAAAATTTCAATTGGCATATATCCGTTTCAGATCCGTTGATCATCCGTTTTATCCGTTATACGTCCGGTAGAAGTCCGATCTCCTTCGTTCAACATCCGTTTTATCCGTTATACGTCCGGTAGAAGTCCGTTGGTGAGTTTATCATCCAGACCACCAACAGATGTATAACGGACACGTAACGTATACAAAATGGAAACGAAACGGACGAGTACCGTACAAAATGGACGCCTAACGGACGTTCAACGGACGTTCAACGGACATTTTATCCGTTGGACGTCCGTTCAACGTTTTGAATATGCTACAAATTTTCGACCGGACAGAACGGACGTCGACGGATAAAACGTACGCTTAACGGACATGCAACGGATATGGACGGACGTCTTACGAATAAGAACGGACGTCTTTAACGGACATGAACGGATGGAAAAAAGGTTTTCCGTTAGGCGTGCGTTCGAGATATCCGGTAAGATGTGACCGAGGCTTTTCTTGCATCCTTATTTGCAACACAGTATAAAACACGATTTTACATTTCTAGCGATAGACTTTACATCTACAGCGCTTGAATTTACATCTTCAGTGCTACACTTTATACGGATTTGGCTATACTTTTTGGACCTTTTGTATTATAGCTCTTCATCTTTTTTTTATAAGCTTTGGATTTCAAATATTTTGGCCACGAGCATCACTGAAGAGACATGTATTGTCGAATTGCGCATCTGGTGCAAGAAAATTGATACCGTTAATTTTATTACTACCACTGGGTCGATGCCTCTGGTGATGGACTATTAGTCCCCGAGGGTATCACTAGCCCAATAGCCAGTACTTCGGTACTGGCATGAAAATACGGATTTTTTATGTGTTATTAAAATTTGCTATTACAAAATGATAGAAATTGTTATAAATTAAGGAATGTATCTCCCTCATGCAAAGCTCTGATTCCTTTCACAGCTTTGGCTATAATTTTTGGACCTTTTGGGTTATAGCTCTTCATCTTTTTTATAAGCTTTGGATTTCAAATATTTTGGCCACGAGCATCACTGAAGAGACATGTATTGTCGAAATGCGCATCTGGTGCAAGAAAATTGATACCGTTAATTTTATTATATCTTCAGCGCTGGACTTTACATTTCCAGCGCTTGACTTTACATCTCAAGCGCTAGACTTTATATCTCCAGCGCTTGACTTTACATCTAGATCTCCAGCGCTTAACTTTACATCTCCAGCGCTTGATTTTACATCTTCAGCGCCAGACTTTACATCTCCAGCGCTTGATTTTACATCTCCAGCGCTTAACTTTACATCTTGAGCGCTAGACTTTGCATATCTCCAGCGCTAGACCTTACATCCCCAACGCTAGACTTTACATCTACAGCGCTTGACTTTACATATCCAGCTCTAGACTTTAGATCTCCAGCGCTGGACTTTACATCTCCAGCGCTGGAGTCTACATTTCCAGCGCTTGACTTTACATCTCCAGCGCTATACTTTATATCTCCAGCGCTTGACTTTACATCTAGATCTCCAGCGCTTAACTTTACATCTCAAGCGCTTGATAGTACATCTTCAGCGCTAGACTTTACATCTCCAACGCTTGGTTTTACATCTGCAGCGCTTGACTTTACATCTCCAGCGCTAGACTTTGCATATCTCCAGCGCTAGATTTTACACATCTCCACAATCTAATTATAAACCGATCTCTCATCGCTCCTGTTTCTGATATGTCGCGTGGGAGATCTAACGAAACCGGCTTTGAGGTCACATGTGAGTGAACTAAAAGTAATGAATTTATAATGATATGCAAATGAATTGACGACCTATTGATAAGCCAATCAAAAAAGTTAATGAATGATTTTGACTGACGATTTCGTCGTAAATAAAATGAGTTACATCCCTTTACCTTACGTTAAACTACTAAGATCGTGGAAGACTCAATTTCATTGGTCGAAAAAGACACACCTACGAGGTCACTCACATGTGACCTCATAGCGGGTTTCGTTAGATCTCCCACGCGACATATCAGGAAACGGGAGCGATGAGAGATCGGTTTTTAATTAGATTGACATCTCCAGTGCTAGACTTTACATCCCCAGCGCTAGACTTTACATCTTCAGCGCTTGACTTTACATATTCAGCGCTAGACTTTAGATCTCCAGCGCTGGAGTTTACATCTCCAGCGCTAGACATTACACCTTTAGCGCTGAACTTTACATATCCAGCGCTAGACTTTACATCTCTATCGCTAGACTCTATATCTCCAGCGCTAGACTTTACACATCATCAGCGCAGGACTTTAAAAGACACTTTATAATCTGTGTGAGACCAACAGGGCTTCGTACTTTAGAGCCTCTAGTTATTTATTATAAAGAAATCGCATGTATAGGCGCACCTGTATTCTGGTTGATATTCGCATGTGTTACGGAGAATATATCTCCCAATTGAAACTATATTCCGCGCTTGTATGACAGTTATGAATATTTTATATTTTTCTCATAGTATTTGTTATATGATATATTTTATAACAATTGCATAAGAATTTTTTGTAATTTCACATTTAAATTTGCAAAAGTATCATCTCCTCTAAAGCAGTGACATCGAATGTTTTCTTATAACTAATTTTTTTTATCCAATATTTACAACATTTATTATAATTTCACAACATTGTTTTCGCTGTAATAAAAGCGAACTGTTTACGTCTGCAACATTAGACAGAAAATTTCACACTAAGTTAACCTGATTCCCAGAGATGATAAAAACAATGTAATTAAATATCCACCAGCTGCATTTGCAGACGACTATTATTTGAACTCTTAATGACTAGACTGACCTACTGAAGGTGTCATAACATTTAGGAATCCCGTAAAGATTAACGTTCAACTTTCTACACTGTAATAAACTATTTAAAAAATACTGTTATTTTTAAAAGAAATTGTAACTTTGTTTCAACATAATTCATATTGTACTGAAAAATAACGATTAGATTAATTTAACTTGCAAAATTATAAGTAAAACTATAAAAACGAGTTCTACTCTACCTAAATTCAATCATACTCCTTAAAACTATTTAAAACTATTAACTATTGTTTTTCAATAATTTAAAACTATTTAAGTTAAGATATCTAATCGGGTCCTATTAAAAAGCGTCGGGAGCGCCCGGATGAAGAAAAAGCGCCCGTGGAAAAAAAATTAGCGCCCGGGGAAAATATATAGAGATGAATGTTTCAATTTTAACAATAATATATGAATACTATTTCGAAAAGCTAATAATGGATCACAGTTTATGCTGAAGATTTATAAATCGTTAAACACCGACAGATACGTTTCTCAAATTTCCCAGATAAATATTAATTTTATAAAATTAAAAGAGTTGCACATTATTTAAGAACGGTAAAAGTAATTGAACAAGTGTTCACCATGCAGTTGCGAATATTAGACCTCGGGAACTGAATTTTTTTAAACTAACTAAATATACGTTTTGATCGAGGACAATATCGTTCATGATTCTTCTATATACTTATATTTACCAACTTATATACAATTTTTAAATCTAAAATGTAAAAGTGCAACAACACTATCTAAACACTTTAGATTTAGCATCGTTAATATCCCCATTTATACGGGTGAAACACGCAATGTTTTTTTTTCATTCAGGAAATCACTTATTCTCCCGGGCCTTTTTTTCTTCCTCGGGCGCTCTCGTGCGTTCCCAAGCGCTTTTTAGTAGGACAGATCTTATCGTATTATTTATTTATCGTAGGACATGTAGAAAAAATCCGTCCTTTCGGATAAGTAGTTTTATACATATCACCCCAAGGTTATCCTAGTAACGTGTCGAGTAACGAGTAGCAGCATGAAAACAAATAAATGGTGGTGTCAAACTGTCAAATCCAATGTATCTGTGTTTCCCCCCCCAAAATGTTTTTATACGGAGCACTCAGGGGAGGACAAGATAACTTCTTTAACACCGAAAAATATATTAGAAAAAAAAATGAATAAATGATATGTTTTAGAAATTGTAATCACAATGACTGACATGCTTTTTTTTGAAATCCTAAATTGGATGCGCAGTTGCTTATTATTTTCTTTTCTTCAATTTTACCCCACCCCCCCTTTTTTTTAAGAAATGAATATATTTCATAGATTAGACTACATCCATTTTTTTGGGGTAAAATATGGTTCTTTAACTCCCAACATTGGTAGAGCCTTCAAACACCAAACCCTGGATCAGTGCATTTAGTCTGTTATGATTATGGCAGAAGACATGCAGAGAAATGACTAATGACCAGTGCATTATAGGATTTACATTTTTCCTTTTGGTCAATCATCTTGCAGGGTCCAAACGAGTTCACCTGTATGTGTGCCATTTGTTTTCTTAATTTCTTTATCAGCTATTGACTTGGTATCTTCTTATCAAATAATGTGTGTGAAATTTAAATCTCATTTAGATATACATGTTAGTTTCCTACCCTTTTTACTTAAAAAAAAGCCATTTGCCAATGTAATATAAAGAATAACGAATCAAAGAATTCAAATAGGCTGCGCGCATTAGCAAATTCATGTGTTGTTCGGTCACTCGTTGAATATTTTTCTTTTTGGATTCTTCGATAATTTATTCTATAAATCTCATTTTAATTTCAATTGTACGTACACGTACTTATGTATATATGTTTGTTAACTGGAAAATATTTCTCGGTCTTAAAATCAATTATACGTCGTATACTTTTCTATGTTAAACTTATATAGTTAGGCACTTTTGTTGTATGTTTATATCATTCGGTTTTTTTAGACATTTATTTCTTCCATTAGTTCACTGTTGTAGCCTAAACATATATTCAAAAGGCTAAGTCTAAGAAATCAAGTTGAACCCCATCATGAGTTGAAACATCAATATATATAGTCTTAGGGCTCTACTTTTTATATTTTGTTGTAAGAGATGTATAAATACTCTGTCACGTCCGGTCTATGTTTTAGTTAGTTTTTTTTCTGTTTGTATCGATCTGATGAGACAAGCCATTTTCAACTGGCTTCTATAGTTTGTTCATATGTTAGAAGGTTGAGCGCTCACAAACATGTTTAAACCCGCCACATTATGTATGCGCCTGTCTTTTGTATAGAACCTGCAATTTAGTGGTTGTAATGGTTCATGTCATTAATTTTTGTTTTTCCCAATTGATTTGTGAATTATGCCGTTATTTTTCTCAATTTATTTGTTTCACTTTTTATTTATGTCTTGGCCTTTCATAATCGACTTTAAGGTATCGGCTTTTGTCATTGTTGAAAGTCGTACCGTTACCTCTTATTGCTAACATCTACTAAATATGAACTTTGGTGGAAAGTTGTCTCATTGGCAATCATACAACATCGCCTTATATTTATAATCTTAGGAAAGGTATAGGAAATAGTAAGGAAATTGGAAATATATATGCACGCCATTTAATAAAATTCATGCTAGTGCTTTATTACAGAAAATAACATGCAAAACATTAAACGTTTGAAGTTGTAAATTGTGTTAAAGCTTGCGGAAGAATATCTCAAAAATGTTTTACGACACTCCCGATAAGGACCGGTAACTCTGTATTTTTTTGCGGGAAAATATGAATGGCTTCTCATATCTAATCTTTCAGAAAAATCGATTTCTTACAAAAGAGTGTCCACCATGCACTTACACTGCACTATTAAAAGCATAGTAGAATATATTGATATACAAATGGATGAAATGTAAAAAAAGAAGATGTGCATGGTATGATTGCCAATGAGACAACTATCCACAAAAGACCAAAATGACACAAACATTAACAACTATAGGTCACCGTAAGGCCTTCAACAATGAGCAAAGCCCATTCCGCGTAGTCAGCTATAAAAGGCCCCGATAAGACAATGTAAAACAATTCAAACGAGAAAACTAACGGCCTTATTTATGTTTAAAAAATGAACGAAAAACAAATTTGTAACACTTGAACAAACGACAACCACTGAATTACAGGCTCCTGACTTGGGACAATAATGTGGAAATTATATATACAGCCCTTGGATGGTGTTAACTTTCCAAAAAATTGTATAGTGTACTGGTGTAATGGTGTAATGGTGTAAGGTGTATGGTGCTGTGGTGTATGGTGTAAGGGGAATGGTGTAATGGTGTTTGAGGAATGGTGTATTTGTGTAACTAGCGATCGGGAATGGTGTGAATGATGGTGTACGACATCTCATTGGTTGAAATGAATTTCTTTTTATTTTATTTTTTCGAGTTGTAAACATACTCAATAATAATAATCTTAATATTTGAAATATAATTGCATTATGGGTAATTTCGGATCGTGTAGATAGAATGGGGAATGGTGCATGGTGTAATGTGTAAGGTGTATGGTGCAAAGGTGTAACGTGTATGGTGTAATGGTACAAGATGTATGGTGTAATGCTGTAAGGTGTATGGTGTAATGGTGTATGGTGTTAGTGGGAAGTTTACACCATCCAAGGACTGTACATGTAACTGTTATATTAATAATAAAATAACAACAAACCAGTACATACTCTGTGACGTTTATTATAATATGAGGCAGGCATTACCTGTAAATGGGGATGAAGTCTGTATGAATTATTATTTTGTAACTTAAATATTTGTTAAAAAAAAAAGAAACGGAAATACCGTAACGTTTCCGATTTTGGTTCTGTTGTTAGGGATTTTAGTTATGACGTTATTTAAATTATGACGTCATATACAATGTAAACAAAGAAACGCTATCATCAGGTAACGTTTTTTCATATCAAGGAATTATGTAAAATGAAATTGGTATTGCGCGTTCCTTCCTATTTTTATACTAGACTGATAAATATATATTTTACTCAAAGATTCATGCAAACGAGACCGGAAAAAGGAAGTACATAGTACATTTCTGCGCAGGTCCGGGATTTCAAAACACGACAAAAAAAAATTTGAACGATTTTGAGTTCATTAGTACAATGAAAAATTCGGGAAATTTTCCCGTATTTTTTTTTTATTGAATTTTCTACTGTTATTGGGGACTACCCCATAATATGAGGCAGGCATTACCTGTGAATGGGGACGAAGTTTGTTTAAATTATTTTTTTTATATTTTAAATTTTTGTTAAAAAAAAAGATACGGAAATACCGTAACGTTCCCGATTTTGGTTCTGTTGTTCGGGATTTTAGTTGTGACGTTATTTAAATTATGACGTCATATGCAATGTAAGCAAAGAAACGCTATCATCAGGTAACGTTTTTTCATATCAAGGAATTATTAAAAATGAAATTGGTATTGCGCGTTCCTTCCTATTTAATACTAGACTGATAAATATATATTTTACTCAAAGTTTCATACAAACGAGACCGGAAAAAGGAAGTACATTGTACATTTCTGCGCCGGTCCGGGATTTCAAAACACGACAAAAAAAATTTGAACGATTTTGAGTTCATTAGTATACAATGAAAAATTCTGGAAATTTTCCCGAATTTTTTTTTTTATTGAATTTTCTACTGTTATTGGGGACTTCGTCCCCATATTAGTATAATAGTCCCAAGTAAACTGATTTGTATCTCAACAATATCATAGTTATTACGGTGCGGTTGAATTTCCTGTAATTTATTCATCATCCACGCAAGAACTTGTCTCAGAAAAAAAATACTCTGTACATTAAACTCAGTTTCAGGTATAGCAAATGTACAGAGGTGTGATCTTTTTCTGTGACATCTGCTTTTGACCATCCACAAGAACTTGAGTCATCCGATGTTTAGTACTTCAGTACTTTGATTAAGTTGGAAGTTTTCAGTTCAAAATCGATTCATGAATTTTTTTGGTGAAAATAAGATTTTTGAAATATCAATTATTGCAACAACAGAAATCGCGTATTTGTCTTCAATAGTTTTAATAAGAACATAACACTTTGTAAATATAGGACCAATTGGCCTATTATTTTCCTTATTACAGTGTATTCAATTTAATGATATACATTGCCTTGTATTGTTTCTTGTGTTCGTCCGGAACCATTCATGAACTATTTGCCACTGGAGTCCAATCAAATCGTTTCCTTTGTTGACTAGTATATATAAATCGATTGAAGCTTGTTTATATCAAGTGACTAATTACATGTAATATTTTTTTTATAAACTGTAGTATCAAAGCTCCTCTATGCACACAAGACGTAATTTATTATTAATTATGGACTTCTTCCAGTAGTTATTTTATATCTATGTTAATCTTTGGTACACCATTCTTACATGTCAGTCCTCTCCCACCATAACATCACTCGATTTTGGTTAATAAGTTGAAAAGTTAAATTTCGTTTATTGTAAGTGTAATGTATCAAGAAAACAAAGACGGGTTCAAACAGAAAGGTTTTGAAATCAAAGATAACTGTGCACCTTAAGATCAGCATGGGTTTATTAGTCGTCAATACGTGTACTTAAAGTCCAGTCTAAAAATAAGCATACTAGGTACTTTGATTCAAGGACGAAACCACGATGTCTAGTCTTACTAAAAAATATAATCAATATTCAAACTCTACTTATGAAGATTAGAACAGATTATACCCATGTCATATCTTTTACCAATGCAATTCAAATATTTATTGTCATATAAACTCTGAACAATAAGTTTGTGACAAATAATATAAACATACACAAAATACATTTAACAAACAAAACCATGAAAACAAAAAAAGCAAAAAAGCAAAACAATCTATCTATATGATATATAAATATATATTTTATAAATAAATCAAGAGTCCCCTGTCCTCAGTTCTAATGCCTGTTTAAAATAGGACCCTAAGCTTTCTACTTCTTTTGAGGTTGATGGACAAAGAAGATATGTATTTTTTTCATTTTCTTGCCAGGACATAAAATCTGGCATATGTTTAATTACATTTCCTATAAAGTTCTCTCTTAGTTTAGCAATTTTTTTGCAGTATAAAATAAAATGGGCTTCATCCTCCATTGTATTACAGGATGTGCATAGTCTTTTTTATCTAGGTATTTTTAAATGTCTGCCTTTTTCTATCATTAAATTATGATCGCTAATTCTCATTTTTGTTATGTTACTTCTCTTTTCAAAAGATTTACAGTTTAAGTAGTTTTCCATTTCTAAATTTTGCTTTAAACTTTTATATAAATACAATTTACTTTTTTTATTTATTTTTTCAAATTTTTGTTCAAATATATTTGTGTAGAAATTTAAGAATTGATGTTTTAAGGGTTTTTTTTAACAACTTTACCACTTAATCATAAAAGAATCGCGTCTTGACATTGCCAGTGGCGATCTATGATAGGGCGTGTGCAAGATGTTCACCCCCTCATTTCATCGAAATAGACAGAAAATAGTATGGTTCTCACAGTTATATGTATCTAAAGGATAAAGTAGTCCTTCACCTAGCTCCTCTCGCCAGTATGAATTGCCTTTTTGGGATTTACACTCCCTTTTCACATTTCATGGATTCTCCCTGATTGTACTAACTATTGTACAGAAATGAGTTAAATCAGTCTAGAAAATACTTAAGGTGGTATGGGAGTCTAAATAAAAATGATAGGATTTGTTCGTTACTTTGCCAAAACGTAGTATCTATTGATACATGTCGAAAAATATAATAAAAATGATAAGTCAACGCGCATTTTCTCAAGCTACAGGACGGGACAAAATGACACATTTTGTATGGATTATACAGGAAAAAACACCATTTTGTGATTAGAAACTAAACAAGAGGCTCTCAAGAGCCTGAATCGCTCACCTGATTTTTTTTGGTTTAATCTCTCATCAATGATTATTTTGGCTTTTCAATTTATTTAAATGTTCTTTGAATCGTCCTATTTTCTTCAAAAGCAAAAAAAAAAATCATTTTCTCCTATGTTCTATTTTAGCCATAGGAGCTATGTTTCTTGACATACAAGGAAATGAAATATAAAATTTATACTAGATACTCTGAAACTCTAAAACTCATTTAGCCTAAGTTTGGCTGAAATTGATACAGCAGTTTTAAAGGAGAAGATTTTTTAAAGTAAGTCAACATGATGAACAAATTGTGAAAAAAGTCTTTAAAGGGCAATAACTCCTTAAGAGGTCAATTGACAATTTTGGTCATATTGACTTATTTGTAGATCTTACTTTGCTTAACATTTTTGCTATTAACAGTTTATCTGTATCTATAATAATATTCAAGATAATGACCAAAAACTGCAAAATTTCCTTAAAATTACCAATTAAGTGGCAGCAACCCAACAATGGTTTGTTTGATTCATCTGAAAATTTCAGGGCTGATAGATCTTGACCTAATGAACATTTTTACCCCATGTCAGATTTGCTCTAAATGCTTTCGTTTTTGAGATATAAGCCAAAAACTGCATTTGACCCCTATGTTCTATTTTAAGTAACGGCGGCCATGTTTTTTGACGGATCAAAAATCGAAGCACACACTTTGTGCAGGATAATCTAAGGAACAATCATGCTAAGTTTCATCCAAATCCATTCAGCAGTTTCAGAGGAGAAGATTTTTTAAAGTTAGCAAATATGATGAACAAATGGTGAAAAATTGTCATTTAAGGACAATAACCCCTTAAGGGGTCAATTGACAATTTTGGTCATATTGACTTATTTGTAGATCTTACTTTGCTGATCATTTTTGCTGTTTACAGTTTATCTTTATCTATAATAATATTCAAGATAATGACCAAAAACTGCAAAATTTCCTTAAAATTACCAATTAAGTGGCAGCAACCCAACAATGGTTTGTTTGATTCATCTGAAAATTTCAGGGCTGATAGATCTTGACCTAATGAACATTTTTACCCCCATGTCAGATTTGCTCTAAATGCTTTCGTTTTTGAGATATAAGCCAAAAACTGCATTTGACCCCTATGTTCTATTTAAAGTAACGGCGGCCATGTTTTTTGACGGATCAAAAATCGAAGCACATACTTTGTGCAGGATACTCTAAGGAACAATCATGCTAAGTTTCATTCAAATCCATTCAGTAGTTTCAGAGGAGAAGATGTTTGAAAAATTGTTAACGACGACGACGACGACGGACGCCAAGTGATGAGAAAAGCTCACATGGCCTTTTAGGCCAGGTGAGCTAACAAATTGATAGAATTATTAAATACTTCAGGAACATATAGATTTCAGACACTGCTTTGAGAATATCAAACGAAAAGATAGGGTCACCGTACTTTTTTCCGTCTAAAATACAAAATAGGAAAATTCCATGAATCCTTCAGAAAATGCACTGTTTTAGAGATACCTCCCCCTAAAATGCCAATTAAAAAAACCTAAAAACAAGCCAAAATAGTTAACATTTGCAATAATATTAATATTTATAAGTTCTATTCTTATAAATGGGCTCTTATAAATGAAAATTCACATTAAATATCTGCATTCCTGCATCAAATTTTGCTATCTTGATGGAAAATCTAGATCTTTGGTTCTCTGTTTTTTACAATCCAAGATGGAGGAAGACACTAATACCACCTTAAGACTAGATCATCTTTTATTTAAATTTTCTCAACTTGTAATTTTTTTAAGAAAAATATGTATTAGGTTTTCAATCAAATTAGTATTATCACAACTGCATGTGACCATGATGACTTTGTGTACTTTTGAAAATATTACAATTACTGTTACACAGTAGCATATCAGATTCCTAACCATATATATAATTATCTATAGATGAAGGCCAGGGGCGGATGCAGGAAGGGGGGGTGCTAACCCAGGGCAAAGGGGGGGTGCAGGGGGGGGTGCAAAACATATGTCCCGATACAAATGCATTGATCGGCAAAAATAAAGGGGGGGGTGCGCACCCCCGGAACCCCCCCCCCCCCCCCCTGGATCCGCCACTGAAGGCTATTCATTGGGGAACCGTCGTGTAATGCATTAAATTTTTGCTCGCGTAATTAACATAATTTAAAGAAAGATATGATATTGTAATCAATGAGTCAATTTTTCACAACAGACCAAGTGACACAAAAATTTCCAACTTAAGGTCACCGTACGACCTTCACTAATAAAAAAAAATACCAAACTGCAAAATCAGTTACAAAGACTCGAAATGATAGGTAAAACAATACAAACAAGTTAACAAACAGCCTGACTTATGGTTTAATTGGTGAACGACAAAAAATGAATTATACTTCATATGAAAATGCAATATTTTGATGGCTGATACGAGGGTGTTAATTTACTCTATCACATGGCCGAGAGAGTGACAATTTTTTTTTAATGTTACCTTTTCGTCTAGAAAATCGATAGTTTAAAGGACAATGGGTTGACTATACATCAAGTAAATAAAAACACGGCTAAAGTTCCGCTATGTTTTGACTCAGATTTTAACATTTGACTGTCAATCCCCCCCACCCACCCAAAAAAAAAACAAGACCGTTCCTGTTTGTATATGGTTTAACACTAGTAATTTTTAAGACACTTTATAGCTTGTTGTCCGGTGTTAGCTAAGGCTCCGTGTTGAAGGTCGTACCTTGACCTATAATGGTTTACTTTTATGAATTGATACTTGGATAGAGAGTTGTCTCATTGGCACTAGCACATGCCACATCTTCCTATATATATGTATACTATATAAATAGAAAAAACTGATTACCAAAAACAAGATGAATAAAAAATATCAAACAAGAATTACAAATACATCATTTAGTGAAATATTCCATGTGGAACACCTAATAAAATTATTATTTAGCGAAACAATATTGGGAGGAACATATATAAATTTGCATATAGGAAAACACATCAACTTAACATTGAATACAATGTTTCTTTGAGGATTTTATATTAAATGGTCTTCAAGTGAAATATGCCAATTTTCACCATTGAAGTGTTCTGTTAGGGGAACATAGAAATATTACACTAAGAACACATTTACATTGTACAAGTTACAGTTTGGTAAATAATTATCTAGGGAACCCACACACCTTTTAAAAGACACATATTTATGGTAAACACATACATGTATCACTTAAAAATGAAGCGATCCCACATAACCCGTTATTTCCTGAGAGACGGACAGAGATAAAGGAACATTGGAAGGGAAGCGGGGGTTAGCGGGCGGGCAGTTGGGGTCAAGGGATTAGGAACTGGATGAAGAGAAGAGGTAAAAGATGTGATATTCTGGTGAAAATGATTTGACGGATTTTCGTATAGGGGTTAAGAAAATTGAAAGTAGGAATCATCCCTCTTTTCTGTAACGCCAAACGTATTTTTTATAAATAATTTAACTACCGAAAATAGCAGATTTTATATAAACATGTACATACATGTATGTTATAAACATAAACATGTTTACCCCCGCCACATTTTTACGCCTGTCCCAAGTCAGCTGCCTCTGGCCTTTGTTAGTCTTGTATTATTTTTAATTTTAGTTTCTTGTGTACAATTTGGAGTTTAGTATGGTGTTCATTATCACTGAACTAGTATATATTTATTTAATAGGGACCAGGACCAGGACCAGGTGCGGGAATTTCTCGCTACGTTGAAGACATGTTGGTGACCTTCTGCTGTTGTCTTTTCTATGGTCGGGTAGTTGTCTCTTTGACAAATTCCCCATTTCCTTTCTCAATTTTATGACTTCCTCAAGTTTTATAAACAAAATCGAAAACAATTTTCATGCAAGTAACTTTTGTAGATTTGTAAATTAAAATTTTACTACAGTTTGGGGATTCCGGAGTGGAGGTGGGTGAGGTTCTAGGGGTTGAACCCCCCTTTTTTTTCTTAACTATTATTGCATTTGAATTGGGACATATGTTGGACCCCCTTTTTTTTAAATGGCTGGATCCGCCTCTCAAGTATACGTTATGTTAGGTTTCATTGCAAATTTATTGTGTAGCATTTTAAAACAACATATTTTATACAACCTTGAAAATATATATCAAAGTTCACCAATATTTACCGCAGATAGAAAAAGGCGCGTTGTTGAAACAATCAAATGTGATTATCAAACAAGATAGGAATGTTAAAGTTAGGCTTGTTGCTAATTAGAATAAACAGGCTGGGAGTTCCGATAATAAATCTCAGACAAACGCTCCAACTAAACTGTCAACAATTGAGATTTCCTGTCGAAATAATTATCCGCTATATATAAAGAAGAAATGCATGTGTTGGACGTTATAAAATGCGAGTTTCATTTTAGTATTATAATACTAGTGTAGCCAGGTGTAGGGTGAGGCTGTATAAAGAACTAGCTTTATACATTTTTTTTCTAAAACTTTATTATATTACTACATATTACTTTTAACTGATTCGCTGTAATTGATTGTTATTTTCTTTACGTCCAGTCACAAATATTTCGAACATGTTCAAGACAAGAACAGATAAATCATAAGTACAACATGTAGGTCCTTTATGCAACTGTATGGAGTTTAAACATCACGATTTTAATTGTTGTGAAATAATTCTGACTCTGACCATTTAGATATTGACAAATATAATGTCTATCAATATTAGAATAGTATAAAGCATGACATTATTCTCATTGGAAACTTTAGAACTTAAAATTGGGAATGAAAATTGGGAATGTGTCAAAGAGACAGTAACCCGTCCAAAGAGCAGAAAACAGCACAGGGCCACCAATTGTTCGACACAGTGAGGAAATCCCACAAGTGAGGTTTTGCTTGCATCTAAACAGTATGTTTGTATCCAAGTTCAGCAAATATGAAATTTAATAAAAAAAAAAATCTCCGAAACATATAAAGGAACCAAAATAAGTAGTAAAAAAAAACCATACTAAACTAACATAGGCCAGAGAATCCCGACTTAGAATAGCCGCACAAATGCGGCATGTATATATATAATGGCAGTCAGCAGGGTTAAAGAACATCAGTTGTTCGACCTGTTAGTCAAATGCGTTTTGTTTAAATATACTTTTTCACTATTTTGGTCTTTTGGAAAATGTTGTTTGTGCTGTTTTTAGACCCTTCTACAACGAAATTTGGTTTACATGCACGAGTATAATAATTGCGGTTTTTATCCAACGCAATCATAGGTTTGAACGTAGTTTTCAATTTAGACTCGTATAAATATATATAATTATATATATAAAACTCGTCTTAACATCAACCCAACAATGTTAGATCTGTAAACTTGCTTTCGCAAATTTTTTGTTCTTCCCTCGCCGGGACACCCAATCGCCTGCACTGTTGCCGTCCTGCTAGACCTCAATTTATATATAACTTGTTTAGTGAAATCTTACCCCCCCCCCCCCCCCCCCATGTATACATCTATCCTATGTGGAATCAACAAACACACAGCAATATGCAAAGTAAAAAGAAGTCCGGAACCGATCTTAGAATAGGTAACACAAGAATATTTTAAGACACGTTCGAAAGGCGGCTATTGTGATTGTGTCAGCTCGACAGGGACACATTCAAATGTCTGAATGTTGCAAAACTGCACGAAAAACGTATCGCATATAACACACCCACGAAGAGGCTGCCCAACGGAAATAAACCCTAGTACTGAAATGTTGCAAAACTACAAAAAGACAAAGAGTACACAAAACAACATTAAATACTGAGTAACAAAACACCTACAAAACAAACAACAGAAAAGTAAACAGATGAATGCATCTCTCACAAAAAATTAATTGTTATAGCTCTACCATGATTTATTCTGAAAGTTATAGATTTTTTTTGGGGAAAAAGATCGTGGATTAAGACTTGTGCCTGATCAAACATATAAATTTAAAATCAGTATTTGCTGCTTGACAGGTGTAAAAGAAAATCTTGTCTGCCAGGAGTCAGAATAATGTATTCGAATAGAAACTCTGCAATTTCGAACTTTATTCGATCGTCACTGATGAGCCTTTTGTAGACGAAACGCGCGTCTGGCTCAAATACAAAATTTAAATCCTTGTATCTACGATGAGTTTATTAGGCTTACTGTGAGTACCCTCATATTTGTACTTAGTGTCTTTGGTTTTGTTTGGGATGTACAAGTACCCGGACACGTCCACGTGTAATTTCATGTAGTATTTGTATCTTAAATCATCTGTCGAGTTAAGACTTTCAACTGATTTTTATAGATCGTTCTTATGTTGTACTATTACACCACTGTTTCATGTAAGGGAGTGGGTTGCGATCACGCAAACATGTTTGACCCCGCCACATCCAGTATTTATGTGTCTCTCCCAAATCTGGAGCCTGTAATTCAGTGGCTGTCGTTTGTTTCTGTTACATATTTATTTTTCGTTCATTTTTTGGTACATAAATTAGGCCGTTATTTTTCTCGTTTAAATTGTTTTATATTATCATTTTGGGGTCTTTTATAGCTGACTTTGCGGTATGTTGACCTATAGTTATTAATTTCTGTGCCATTTTTGGTCGTTTGTGAAGAGTTGATGCATTGGCAATCATACCATTTCTTCTTTTTTCTATATTTGCCTTGTGAACTGTTGATGCATTGGCAATCATACCATTTCTTCTTTTTTCTATATTTGCCTTGTGAACTAGCACGCTTAATAAACTGACCCAGTGCGTCATGGTAGTACAAAGTTTTGAAAATTTTCAAACCTCATATATCAATTGCCGTCATAAGACGGCATGCTGGACTCAGTCGTACCTTGGACTGTTCGCATTCGGGATGCAATCTGGACTCAATCGGCAAAAAAACAGCAATCATGGTAAATCTTTCTAGATCATGCCCGTTCCACATGACACTGTCCAGAAAATAGTTATCAAAGACACAAGGATTATAGTTTTTTAAGGCAGACGCGCGTTTCGTCTACATAAGACTGATCAGTGACGTTAAGTTCCAAAATAGTTATTAAGCCAAACAAGTACAAAGAAGAAGAGCATTGAGGACCAACAATTCCAAAAAGTTGTGCCAAATACGGCTAAGGTGATCAATTCCTGGGATAATGAAATTCTTAGTCACAGATCAATGTTACGATTTTGATCATCGCGATACTAGAGAATTTGTCACGACATTATAACGATTGTAATTCGACTAGACAAAATTGATTGAGACTTCCCGAATGTTAAGGGACGCACCTTACTGTCGGGGTGCTTGTCCAAACTCTCCGATCCGTAGGAGTCCGAGTGTTACGAACGTATACTACAGCGTTCAGGCAATAACAGGACATTCCATATCATTGAGGATAGTAATCCGACTTTTTAACTTTTCGAGTCTAAGCGCAATTTGATCTCAAACGGGAGCAATAATCGTCCTGTGTAAACCCCGCTTTAAAGATCATAGAACGATTCTAGCACGCTCATGCCGTCCTAATCACACACGTCTTACGACCTTACTACGTTCGTATTACCACCATTTTGAATTATAGCCATGCTCGGGCTCATTCTCATTGTCAAATAAAGCATGTAAAAGCTCTCCAGGTTTTATTCGTCTGTATATAATTTGGACCTAATGTCGCTAGTCTCCAACAGCTCAGCCATGCTTGACACATTTGTATCATCCCACTATTAATTGTTCAATAACATATCTTCATTTGATCTTGATAGATCAGCAATATACGTTGTGATAGGTTAATCCGACATCTCATCTGGATCAGGATTCGTATCAGAGGCCCCACTGACTCTATACCTCTATCCATAGCATGCACAAATACAAAACATTGTAGATTTTGGTGGCATGTCTGTGTTGTTATCGAGAATTTACGTATAAATGAAAATAAGGAGGAATGGAACAGTATTTATATTGACTCCGACAACATGATATTGACGTTATTATATTACCGAGAGCGTAGTAAAATCGCCATATGAACATGGTAAGATCGTAGAATGATCGTGATAAAATCGTTCTTTAATCGCAGAAGAAACGTGCTAAGATCGTTTTTTAATCGGATAAAGTGTGATATAATCGTAGTAAGAACGTGATGAGCGTAGCAAGATCGTGATTATCGTAGTGAGGTCGCAGAACAAGCGTGGTGAAAACGGGGTATATTCTTGGCGGAATCGTTGTAGAAAAGTAATGAGGTCGTAGTAGCATCGTGAACTCATCCAAAATTTACATTTTCATGCCGCCCATACCGCGACCTCAACACGATCTGAATACTTTTTAGATAGTGCTGAGCGTGGTGCGATCGTGGTCTAGTGTGACTTGTTCATAAAATAACAGCGGGCAAGCTGAAGAGATGCCGTGCATTTACATTGATACATGTATACATTGTATATTTAGGCCACACCAAATTAATTTCTTGTTCTACGGATTTTTGGACTCCAAAATTTGGGGCGAGCGAGCGATTTGAAAATTTTAATAAAAAAATATTTAATTTGAAATTTTTTGAGGCGAAGCTTGAAAAGTAAAGGCGAGCGATTATATTTTTTTTTTGTAAACATAAAATAGTAGGTTTTGACAATATTAAAACTTGATTTATAACTTGTACTTTGACATTTTTTTAATTTCTGAAGTACGTATTTTTTCCCTGTTCACCAAGAAATAATTAAATCTGGTCTATGTATGTGTGACTGACAACGATACAATTCTCCATCCAAGTCATAATCAGTTTGGGGGCAACCCCTTAATTTTATAAATATCCCTTTTACATGTTTTATGATGGATCATATAAGTTAAATAATATATTTGTTTGTACAAAAGGGCTCATATTTTCTCAAAGAACTATATATCTATCTATAGCTAGTATTAAATGGTCAAAACATGTCCAAGAATTTTGTAATATTCCTGGACCATGTTAAATTAACACATTTACTTTAACAGTTTAATATTATTCAAAATAAGTGGACCCCTCTTTTAGAAAAAGTTGTTTAAAATATGATGTAACTCTCCCCTTTTTGAGTACAAAATTCTAAGTTTTCAAAGTTTTTGTATAGAAGAACTATACAAATCCTTGGTATTTCTATTTTCTTTTCTACATCAGTAAAATGACCCCTTGTCTGAGGGAGGGTTGTTCTCAACCTGACAATAACAAACACAGGTCAAAGTACGGCCTTTTACACAGGGCTTTGATACAGACCAAACAGCAAGCTATAAAGGATCCCAAAATTATTAGCGTACACAATTCGAACAGGAAAACCAACGATCTAATTTATATATTCAAACGGGAAAATACCAATGAACAACATCAACAAACGATAACTGCTGAACGACAGGCCCCTGAATCAATCAGGACAGGTGCATAAACATGCAGCGGCTATAGATAGTTTTGTTCTGCCAGCATACAATATAATTGCAGTTGAAGGCAAATCCTTCAGAAGTTCTTTGTACTTTATTCTAACAACGGAACATTTTGGATAGGGAATATAAGTAAGGGGGAAAGAAACCAATGTTGATATCTTTTTATAATATTTTCAAAAAAACGGTGCGGGAAATAGACATGTTTACATTTCCGGATGCGGGAAGCGGGAATATAAAAAAAATAAAAAAATTCTGTTTTGAAAAAAATAGGTGCGGGCGGGTCCGTCGAACAAGGAATCAAATTGGTGTGGCCTTAGTATTGACCATTTACTGAAATAACTATCTATTCTGTCTTTTTGGAACATTACCATTGAACTTTCATTGTAATTCTTTTGCACTATTGAGGAAGTTATATAATATAAAACATCGTAAAGCTGAACTTATAGCTGTTTTGATTTTAGCCAGTGGCTTTATCTCCGAAATCTAAAAATAACAGGAAAGACGAAAACACCTGTTATATTTACCTGAATGTGTGATCTTGGATTGGGTTTTAAATAAAAAGACACTTTTCTATTATTACTGTTACTATTACGAAATAGAAAAGAAATGAATTTCATCTTCAAATTGGTTGCAGTTAATCTTTCTTCTATACATATTGGCATTCTACATTTCTAAGATATCTTCCTTTTTCTATTAATAAATTATGATCTCTTATTCTAGTTTTGTTATTAGTTTTCTAAATTAAAATTTTGAGTAAGTTAAATATTTTTCATTTGTATTATTTAGTCTTACAAGATTATAAATAGTGAGTTTGCTGTTATCCTTCATATCTTATCATTTACTCTCTTTTCATAAAAATCCTTCAATTTTAATTTTATTTGTTCTCTAATAGTTTTATTTATCTTATGAGAGGAATATTTCTTGAAAGTGTCTAAATCCATACCAGTTTCTTCTGATACATTTTTTACAAATGAGAACCAACTGAAGAATAAATTCGCACAGAGTCTAAGCTTTGAGACAAAAAAAAAGATTCCTTTACAAGAGGATAAATGGCATGAGAATATAAACGTATACCATACAATATAGATTGAAATTTAATATGTAGTTCCAGGGGAAGTCTCTCAAGACCAGCTCTTAGATATAGGAAGATGTGGTGTGCAGTGCCAATGAGACAACTCTCCATCCAAATAACAATTTAAAAAAAAAGTAAACCATTATAGGTCAATGTACGGCCTTCAACACGGAGCCTTGGCTCACACCGATCAACAAGCTATAAAGGGCTCAAAATTACTAGTGTAAAACCATTCAAACGGGAAAACCAACGGTATAAATTTGATGAAACTATGCTTAAGCCACGTGTATATTTACAAAATTGTAAGTGTGACTTTTTAAAAGGTGGTTTGACATGAAGTGAATTAAATTATCAAAGGGTATCAAATAGTTGCAGGGGCGGATCCAGCCATTTTAAAAAAGGGGGAGGGGGTCCTAACCCAGGACAAAAGGGGGGGGGGGGTCCAATTACATGTCCCCATTCAAATGCATTGTTCGTCCAACAAACCCCCGGACCCCCTCCCCCCTCTGGATCCGCACCTGAGTTGCCACTGACACATTGAGTCTTTTTAGTTTCATGCTCTCTTAATCAACTCAAGATCCAAAAACTAGTAAATGGTACATATAAGACTGTACTTTGACCTTCAATGGTTTATCTTTAAAAATTATGACTTTAATGGAGAGTTGTCTCATTGGCAATCATATGTTATCTCCTTATATCTATAAAGGTCATGATACGACTTTCAACTATGAGTAAAATTCGTGCAGCATAGTCTGCTATATGAAAGGCCCCGAAATTACAAATGATAAAACAATTCAAACGAGATGCATTATGATTAGTTTGGTTTTTTTTTCAATCCAAGAAAATATGTATAACTGTGTATATAAAATGTACAAATTGCCAATATCTCCTTTTAAGCTCACCAGGCCAAAAGTGACAAAGTGCGATTATTTATTTAACTTTTCTCATCAATTGTCGACCTTCGTCCGTCGTTGTCGTCTGATAGCTTTTACAAAGATATTCCACTCTGAATCTGCTGGGCCAAATAAAACCAATTTCGGCCTAAATCATTATTAGGGTATGTAGATAAAAAAAATCATTCCGATGCATATGACCACGCTTGTGCACCGAGACGCCAAAAACAGAACATCGGGGTAAAATGCAGTTTTTGGCGTATAAATCTCTGAAACTAAAGCATTTATAGCAAATCTTATGTTCGTTCAGTCAAAAGTTATCTGCCAATGCAGTAGACAACCCGTTGTTGTGTTGTTTCCCCTTGAACTGATAGTTGAACGAAAATTTTGCAGTTTTTGGCTATCATCCTGAATATTACCATGCATGAAGAAAAACTGTTGACAGCAAACTTTTTCAGCAAAACAAGGTCTACAAAAAGTAGTTATTGCCTTTTACAGTTAATTTCCCACAATTTGTCTTACATTTCGGTAATCCTTTGCCAAAAAATTCTCCTCTGAAACTACTTGTCCAAATTAAAACAAACTTTGCATAAACAATCCCTAGGGTATCTAGTTCAAAAAAATGTACCCATTGACCAAACATCAACCAAGATGGCAGAATGGCTAAATAGTAAATAAGCGGGGATGCAGTGTTTGATTTATATCTCTGAAACTTAAGCATTTAGTCCTAAATAAGATATAAATGAGAGAAACTGAACAGACTTAAATGACCGCCAATATAAGACAAAAAAAAAACATATCTGTTTTTGTCATTTAATAATACTTTTCTCGTCTACAATGTTGAAGTGTGTCTTTGTCTAATATGATAAAGACCAAGATGAGCAACACAGGCTATTTTGAGCCTCCTGTTATTATTAAACTGGCGTTTTTTGGGGTTGTTTTAACTCGCACAATATTCCGGGACAGTAGTGAAAGTAGAGGTAATTCGAATCTTTCATTACAGTGCAGACAATGAATGAATAAATAAATTTGAAAGACTTTGTCTAGCTGCAATTGAAAGACTTTGTCTAGCTGCAATATTCCTTTTTTCCTCTTTCAGTATGCAATGCTAAAAACTCGACATGAAATATTAGTTAGGACTTCGATATGGGGAAAATATCACTCACCTCAAGTTTAAGAAAAACAATTTTCACTGTGTAAGTGATTCTTGATGTTGAAAGATTTCAGAAATCATGAACTAAACTTTATCTTATAAAAAATATGTTGTATGATTGCCAATGAGACAACTCTCCACAAGAGACCAAATGACATAGAAACTAACAATTATAGGTCACCGTACGGTCTTCAACAATGAGCAAAACCCATACCACATAGTCAGCTATAATAGGTTCCGAAATGACAAATATAAAACAATGCAAACCTAAATTACGTACAAAAATGAACGAAAAACAAATATGTAATACATCAACAAACGACAACCACTGAATTACATGATTCCTACTTGGGACAGCTTGTTTGTAGTTCTTTTGTGTGATGAATGCAATAATATTGAAGGTCGACTTGTTACTCATTTTTTTCCTGCAGGAAATATTAATTCTCTACCGTATTATTAGAATGAAATTAAGCAAAAACTCCTAGAAAAGTTTAATAAATAAATTGAACATATGAACAATACTGCTTATGTTAAAAGAAAGATTACAATACATGTATTGCAATATAATTAAATGTGTCATGTCATGTTCAAACCGACCCGTCAGTTTCGTGCTGGCATAGACATCTTTCGTATGAGTGATATTTTTCGAGGCAATTAATAAGAACTATTTCATTAGCGGATCCAGGGGGAGGGGGTCCGAGTGTTTGAACCCTCCTCTTTTTGGCCGATCAATGCATTTGAATGGGAACATATAGTTGGACCCCCCCCTTTTGTCCTGATTTGGGACCCCCCCCCCTCCCCCCTTAAAGCTTTTAATATGGCTAGATCCGCCCCTGTATTATATGTCAGAGGAAAGACTGTGGTGCTCGCGGAGTCATATTAAGTTTTGTTGACTATTTAAATCTACATGTACATTAGCACGTAAAAAAAATACAGCGCTGCTTCCCAGTTTAGTTGAATATGCCATAACATTAGTCATATAATTCAAACAAACGCGAGAAGAAAAGAGTTCTAGTATTTCACAAGCTTTTAGCATTGATTATAAATTTAATTTAAATTCCAGCAACCTTTCACGTTGAAGTCCGTGAAAGTTAGAACATACGAAAAAAAAAAATCAAACGAATTTAACATTCAAACAAACTCATAAATTTGTTGCGAGTGTTTTTCTATTATATAGACTTTTTCAAATGATTAATTTAGTTTTATTTAATTTTGTGTCGTCGATTAGTTTGTTTTCCTTCAGAAGCATATTAACAATTAAAGTTAAAACAAAAATAATAATTTATAACTAATATCTACGCTTGTGTATTATGATGCGTTGTCTGTTTTCAAAGTTGGCGATTATAAATCTCTAAACTTTTATCACAAATTATTATATATTAAAGTGGCAAGTGCAATTTGAGGGATCAGCGTACCAATGTGACCTCTAGCTTAAGAGAAATGTCTAATCGTTGAACTATCAATGAGGTTTCCTGATGCACTTGAGCCATTAAAAATCAAATACCTTGTTACTGTAGCTTACAGTACACAGATGTATTAGTATCGTATTTCACTTCATTGATAAAACACAATATTTTGTAGCTTAGACGATTTATAATTACACAGTTTATATATCTCTGCAGATTATAATGTATTTATAGCACACATATGGAAACAGATACGCATACGTCAATGTGATTGCATCAACAATTTGTCAATAGTTGTATTTATGTCCTGCAATTATACTATCTAATATTTTTCGATAATTAAAATACGAATCGAATATTTCCGCTTAGCTCTCATTTAAAATTCTCCCAAACAGAGGTATGCCATGAACAAGATCAGTTTTCAAAATCTTACACTTTAAGCTAATCTAAGTCATTCCCTCTCCATTTATACCGTCAGAGCATATATTTTCATCAGCAGGACTGTTAGTTACAAATAAAGTTGAGAATTAGCCTTATCCCAGGCACAGTTGTCAAGATACTACTTTTAGATCAGACAAATTCAATGCACCTTATGTCGATCCTCAGAAAATTATCAAAGTCATCAGTGATCATCAGTTAGTTCAATCATCACCCCTTTGTTGATTATTTTAAAAATGTGTTTTTTACGGTCCCTTAATACTGTTGTTTGAGTAATAATTTTTCTATAGATATCACTTTATTACTGGATTAGATAATTGTCAGTTTACATAATAAAATAAGAACATGTATGTCATGTATTAAATAAGCTTTTAATTATGATTTATATGGTATATAATTCATATTATCTAGTCCATTGTTATAATGTTGAGGGTTTTACGTTTATAAGTCCTTAAATTCTTTATTGAAAAGCACTTTACGCCCATATGAGCCCTCAGTATGAGCCAATGGCTTAAAACATTATACATAATATACAGTTTACATATATATAAAACAATGAAAAGACAACGACCCACAATACATAAAATGGATATAATTTTGTGTTTCCATTTTGTAAATGTTTTACCGAGCGAGTACTCTTCACCGAGGTAACTTCCCTTCATGTTATTATATATTTTTTTCCATTGTAGTTAAGAAAACAATAAATAGATTTCATTTGTCTCCCTTGTTTTTTTTTAGAGAATCAGTTTCAAAATATAGTTATCTCCCATCTTAAATTTAGCCTGTTAGTCAAAGGGAGACAACTTTAATTTTCCACAAAAATTACGGAATTCCATAATATTATGGAGTTCGCTAAGTGCCCCGACTGAAGAACACCCTGTGTTTTTTCTCAAGTAGACCACATCTACCCAGCTTCCTTTTGCGCCTTGTGCGGACACAATTATGGACGTAAAACATTTGTTAAAAACTATTATGTAAGGTAGTGGGGTAGGGTGTCCGACCCAACTTTGGACCTACTAAAAAATATAAACTCAGCCGAATAACACCTTGTGTTTTTTCTCAGGTACACCACAGCTTCTTAGCTTCTCTTTGCGCCTATTGCGGACAAAAGTATTGACGTAGAACAGCTTTCATAACTTTTCTGTAAGGTAGTGATGCAGACTGATTGACTCAATCTTTGGACCTACTTTAAAAATATAAACTAAGCCGAATAACACCGTGTGTTTTTTCTTAAGTAGACCACAGCTATCCAGCTATCCTTGGCGCCTTGTGCGGACAAAAGTATTGACGTAGAACATGTGTTACTAACTTTTCTGTAAGGTAGTGAAGTAGACTGTCCCGACTTAATCTTTTGACCTATTTAAAAAAAAATAAACTAAGTAAAAAAACACCGTGTGTTTTTTTCTTAAGTAGACCACAGCTATTCAGCTATCCTTTGCGCCTAGTGCGGACAAAAGTAGAAAAGTTTTATTAACTGTTCTGTAAGGTACAAGGGTAGGGTGTCCGACCCCAACTTTGGACCTACTTTAAAAAAAAACTAAGCTGAAGAAGACCCTGTGCTTTTTTCTTTCATGTAGACAACAGCTACCTAGCTTCCCTTTGCGCCTAGTGCGGACAAGATTATTGACATAGAACATGTTTTATTAAATTTTCTGTAAGGTAGTGAAGTAGTCTGTGCAACTTAATCTTTGGACCTATTTAAAAAAAAAATCAACGAAGACGAAGAACAGCCTGTGATTTTTCTCAAGTACACCACATCTACACAGCTTCCTTTTGCGCCTTGTGCAGACAAAATTATTGACGTAGAACATTTGTTATTAACATTTATGTAAGGTAGTGGGGTAGGGTGTCCGACCCAACTTTGGACCTACTAAAAAAAATAAACTAAGCCGAATAACACCCTGTGTGTTTTCTCAGGTACACCACAGCTTCCTAGCTTTCCTTTGCGCCTAGGGTGGACACAAGTATTGACGTAGAACATGTTTTATTAACTTTTCTGTAAGGTATTGAATTAGACTGTCCGAGTCAATCTTTGCACCTACTTTAAAGAAAAATAAACTAAGCCAAAAAACACCCTATGTTTTTTCTCAAGTAGACCACAGCTATCCAGCTTTCCTTTGCGCCTAGTGCGGACAAACGTTTTGACGTAAAACCTGTTTTATTAATTTTTCTGTAAGGTAGTGAAGTAGACTGTCCGACTCAATCTTTTGACCTATTTGAAAATAAAATAAACTAACCCGAAGAACATCCTGTGTTTTTTCTCAAGTAGACCACAGCTATCCAGCTTGCCTTTGCGCCTAGTGCGGACAAAAATATTGACGTAAAACGTTGTTATTAACTTTTCTTTAAGGTAGTGAAGTAGACTGTCCGACTAAATCTTTGGACCTATTTCAAAAAACAAAAAAACAAAGCCGAAAAACACTCTGTGTTTTTTCTCAAGTAGACCACAGCTACCCAGCTTCCCTTTGCGCCTAGTGCAGACAAAAGTATTGACGTAGAACATTCTCTATTACCTTTTCTGTAAGGTAATGGGATAGGATGTCCGATCCCAACTTTGGACCTACTTAAAAACAAAATTAAGTTGAAGAACACCCTGTGTTTTTTTTTCTTTTATGTAGACAACAGCTACCTAGCTTCCCTTTGCGCCTAGTGCAGACAAGAATATTTACATATAACATGTTTTATTAAATGTTATGTTAGGTAGTGAAGTAGTCTCTCCGACTCAATCTTTGGACCTATTTAAAAACAAAATCAACGAAGCCGAAGAACAGCCTGTGTTTTTTCTCAAGTACACCACATCTACCCAGCTTCCTTTTGCGCCTAGTGCAGACAAAATTATTGACGTAGAACATTTGTTATCAACAATTATGTAAGGTAGTGGGGTAGGGTGTCCGACCCAACTTTGGACCTACTAAAAAAAATAAACTAAGCCGAATAACGCCCTGTGTGTTTTCTCAGGTACACCACAGCTTCCTAGCTTTCCTTTGCGCCTAGGGTGGACACAAGTATTGACGTAGAACATGTTTTATTAACTTTTCTGTAAGGTATTGAATTAGACTGTCAGAGTCAATCTTTGCACCTACTTTAAAGAAAAATAAACGAAGCCAAAAAACACCCTATGTTTTTTCTCAAGTAGACCACAGCTATCCAGCTTTCCTTTGCGCCTAGTGCGGACAAACGTTTTGACGTAAAACCTGTTTTATTAACTTTTCTGTAAGTAGTGAAGTAGACTGTCCGACTTAATCTTTGGACCTACGTTAAAAAAACTGTGCTGAAGAACACCTTGGGTTTCTTCTCCAGTACACCTCAGCTACCCAGCTTCCCTTTGCACCTAGTGCAGACACAAGTATTGCCGTAGAACATTTTTTAGTAACTATTCTGTAAGTGTAAGGTAGACTGTAAGGTAATGAGACTGTCCGACTCAATCTTTGAACCTACTTAAAAAACAATAAACTAAGCCGTAGAACACACTGGTTTTTTTTTCTCAAGTAGACCACAGATACACAGCTTCCCTTTGTGCCTATTGCGGACAAGTATTTGACGTCAATATTTTTTTAATAATTTTTCTGTAAGGTAAGGGGTAGGGTTTCCGACACCAATTTTGCACTTCTTTCAAAAAAATAAACTAAGCCGAAGAACACCCTGTGTTTTTTCTCAAGTAAACCACATCTACCCGACCTTCCTTTGCACCTAGTGCGGACAAAAGTATTGCCGTACAATACTTTTTATTAACTTTTCTGTAAGGTAGCGGGGTTGGGTGTCTGACCCTAAATTTGAACCTACGTTAAAAAAACTGTGCTGAAGAACACCTTGGGTTTCTTCTCCAGTACACCTCAGCTACCCAGCTTCCCTTTGCGCCTAGTGCAGACACAAGTATTGCCGTAGAACATTTTTTATTAACTTTTCTGTTAGTGTAAGGTAGACTGTAAGGTAATAAGACTGTCCGACTCAATCTTTGAATCTACTTAAAAAACAATAAACTAAGCCGTATAACACACTGTTTTTTTCCTCACAAGTAGACCACAGCTACACAGTTTCCCTTTGTGCCTATTGCGGACAATTATTTGACGTCAATATTTTTTTTATTAATTTTTCTGTAAGGTGATGGGGTAGGGTGTCCGACACCAACTTTGCACTTTCTTTAAAAAAAAAGTTAAGCCGAAGAACACCCTGTGTTTTGTTTCAAGTAAACCACAGCTACCCGACCTTCCTTTGCACCTAGTGCGGACAGAAGTATTGCCGTACAACATTTTTTTATTAACTTATCTGTAAGGTAGTGAGGTTGGGTGTCTGATCCTAAATTTGGACCTACTTTACAAAACAACTGAGGAAGAACACCTTGGGTTTCTTCTCCAGTATACCTCTGCTACCCAGCCTCCCTTTGCACCTAGTGCAGACACATGATTTGCTGCAGAACATTTTTTATTAACTTTTCTGTATGCTAGATTGTAAGGTAAGAAGACTGTCCGACTCAATCGTTGAAACTACTTAAAAAACATTAAACTAAGCCGTAGAGCCCACTGTGTTTTTTCTCAAGTAGACCACAGCTAACCAGATCTCCTTTGCGCCTATTGTGGACACTGATTTGACTTAGAATAGTTTTTATTATTTTTCTGTAAGGTAGTGGAGTAGAGTGTCTGGCCAAAACTTTGCACGTAAAAAAAAAAAACTAAGCCGAACAACAATCTGTGTTTTTTTTCAACTAAACCACAGCTACCCGGCCTTTCTTTGCACCTAGTGGGGACAGAAGTATTGCAGTACAACATTTTTGTTTTCTGTAAGGTAGCGGGGTTGGGTGTCTGACCCTAAATTTGGACCTACGTTAAAAACAAACTGTGCCGAAGAACACCTTGAGTTTCTTCTCCAGTACACCTCAGCTACCCAGCTTCCCTTTGCATCTAGTGCATACACAATTTTTGCCGTAGAACATTTTTCATTAATTTTTCTGTAAGGTAGGGGGTTAGGATGTCGGACACCAACTTTGCACTTTCTTTCAAAAAAACTAAAACTAAGCCGAAGAACAACCTGTATTTTTTCTCATGTAAACCACAGCTACCCGACCTTTCTTTGCACCTAGTGAGGACAAAAGTATTGCGTTCAACATTTTTTATTAATTTTTCTATAAGGTAGTGATGTTGAGTGTCTGACCCTAAATTTGGACCTACGTTACAAAAAAAAACTGTGCGAAAGAACACCTTTGGTTTCTTCTCCAGTATACCTCAGCTATCCAGCTTCCGTTTGCACCTAGTGCAGACACAGGTTTTGCCGTAGAACATTTTTAAAACTTTTCTGTATGGTAGACTGTAAGGTAAGAAGACTGTTTGACTCAATCTTTGAACCTACTTGAACAACATTAAACTAAGTCAGAGAACACACTGTGTTTTTTCTCAAGTAGACCACAGCTACACAGCTTCCCTTTGCGCCTATTGCGCATAATGATTTGACGTCAATATTTTTTTATTAATTTTTCTGTAAGGTAGTGGGGTAGGGTTTCCGACACCAACTTTGCACTTTCTTTCAAAAATATAAACTTAGCCGAAGAACACCCTGTGTTTTTGTCAAGTAAACCACAGCTACCCGACCTTTCATTGCACATAGTGGGGACAGAACTTTGCCGTACAACATGTTTTATTAATTTTTCTGTAAGGTAGTGAGGTTGGGTGTCTAACCTTTAAATTCGGACCAACGTTAAAAACAAACTTTGCAGGAGAACACCTTTGATTTCTTCTCCAGTGAACCTCAGCTACCCAGCTTCCCTTTGCACCTTGTGCAGACACAGGTTTTGCCGTAGAACATTTTTATTAACTTTTCTGTATGGTAGACTGTAAGGTAAGATGACTGTCCGACTCAATCTTTGAACCTACTCAAAAAACAATAAACTAAGCCGTAGAACACACTGTGTTTTTTCTGAAGTAGACCACAGCTACACAGCTTCCCTTTGTGCCTATTGCGGACAATTATTTGACGTTACTATTCTTTTTTATTAATTTTTCTGTAAGGTGATTGGGTAGGGTGTCCGACACCAACTTTGCACTTTCTTTCAAAAAATAAACTAAGTCGAATAACACCCTGTATTTTTTCTCACGTAAACCACAGCTACCCGACCTTCCTTTGCACCTAGTGCGGACAAAAGTATTGCCGTACAACATTTTTCATTAACTTCTCTGTAAGGTAGTGAGGTTGGGTGTCTGATCCTAAATTTGGAGCTACGTTACAAAACAACTGTGCGGTAGAACACCTTGGGTTTCTTCTCCAGTATACCTCTGCTACCCAGCTTCCTTTTGCACCTAGTGCAGACACAAGATTTGCCGTAGAACATTTTTTATTAACTTTTCTGTATGCTAGATTGTAAGGTAAGAAGACTGTCCGACTCAATCTTTGAAACTACTTAAAAAACATCAAACAAGCCGTAGAGCCCACTGTGTTTTTTTTCTCAAGTAGACCACAGCTAACCAGATCTCCTTTGCGCCTATTGTGGACAATGATTTGACATAGAATAGTTTTTATTATGTTTCTGTAAGGTAGTGGAGAAGGGTGTCTGGCCAAAACTTTGCAAAAAAAAAAAAAAAAAAACTAAGCCGAACAACAATCTGTGTTTTACTCAACTAAACCACAGCTACCCGGCCTTTCTTTGCACCTAGTGGGGACAGAAGTATTGCAGTACAACATTTTTTTTCTGTAAGGTAGCGGGGTTGGGTGTCTGACCCTAAATTTGGACCTACGTTAAAAACAAACTGTGCCGAAAAACACCTTGAGTTTCTTCTCCAGTACACCTCAGCTACCCAGCTTCCCTTTGCACCTAGTGCATACACAATTTTTGCCGTAGAACATTTTTCATTAATTTTTCTGTAAGGTAGTGAGGTTGGGTGTCTAACCTTTAAATTCGGACCAACGTTAAAAACAAACTTTGCAGGAGAACACCTTTGATTTCTTCTCCAGTAACCCTCAGCTACCCAGCTTCCCTTTGCACCTTGTGCAGACACAGGTTTTGCCGTAGAACATTTTTATTAACTTTTCTGTATGGTAGACTGTAAGGTAAGATGACTGTCCGACTCAATCTTTGAACCTACTCAAAAAACAATAAACTAAGCCGTAGAACACACTGTGTTTTTTTCTGAAGTAGACCACAGCTACACAGCTTCCCGTTGTGCCTATTGCGGACAATTATTTGACGTTACTATTCTTTTTTATTAATTTTTCTGTAAGGTGATTGGGTAGGGTGTCCGACACCAACTTTGCACTTTCTTTCAAAAAATAAACTAAGTCGAATAACACCCTGTGTTTTTTCTCACGTAAACCACAGCTACCCGACCTTCCTTTGCACCTAGTGCGGACAAAAGTATTGCCGTACAACATTTTTCATTAACTTCTCTGTAAGGTAGTGAGGTTGGGTGTCTGATCCTAAATTTGGAGCTACGTTACAAAACAACTGTGCGGTAGAACACCTTGGGTTTCTTCTCCAGTATACCTCTGCTACCCAGCTTCCTTTTGCACCTAGTGCAGACACAAGATTTGCCGTAGAACATTTTTTATTAACTTTTCTGTATGCTAGATTGTAAGGTAAGAAGACTGTCCGACTCAATCTTTGAAACTACTTAAAAAACATTAAACAAGCCGTAGAGCCCACTGTGTTTTTGTTCTCAAGTAGACCACAGCTAACCAGATCTCCTTTGCGCCTATTGTGGACAATGATTTGACATAGAATAGTTTTTATTATGTTTCTGTAAGGTAGTGGAGTAGGGTGTCTGGCCAAAACTTTGCAAAAAAAAAAAAAAAAAACTAAGCCGAACAACAATCTGTGTTTTACTCAACTAAACCACAGCTACCCGGCCTTTCTTTGCACCTAGTGGGGACAGAAGTATTGCAGTACAACATTTTTTTTCTGTAAGGTAGCGGGGTTGGGTGTCTGACCCTAAATTTGGACCTACGTTAAAAACAAACTGTGCCGAAAAACACCTTGAGTTTCTTCTCCAGTACACCTCAGCTACCCAGCTTCCCTTTGCACCTAGTGCATACACAATTTTTGCCGTAGAACATTTTTCATTAATTTTTCTGTAAGGTAGGGGGTTAGGATGTCGGACACCAACTTTGCACTTTCTTTCAAAAAAAGTAAAACTAAGCCGAAGAACACCCTTTGTTTTTCTCAACTAAACCACAGCTATCCAGCCTTTCTTTTCACCTAGTGCGGACTGAAGTATTGCAGTACAACATTTATTTTATTTTTTTCTATAAGGTAGCGGGGTTGGGTGTCTGACCCTAAATTTGGACCTACGTTGAAAACAAACTGTGCCGAATAACCGCTTCAGTTTTTTCTCCAGTACACCTCAGCTACCCAGCTTCCCTTTGCACCTAGTGCAGACACAAGTATTGCCGTAGAACATTTTTTATTAACTTTTCTGTAAGATGACTGTCCGACTCAATCTTTGAACCTACTTAAAAAACAATAAACTAAGCCGTAGAACACACTGTGTGTTTTCTCAAATAGACCACAGCTACACAGCTTCCCTTTGCGCCTATCGCGGAGCATGATTTGACGTCAATATTTTTCATTAATTTTTCTGTAAGGTAGCTATAGGGGGGTAGGATGTTGGACACCAACTTTGCACTTTTTAAAAAAAAAGTAAAACTAAGCCGAAGAACAACCTGTGTTTTTTCTCATGTAAACCACAGCTACCCGACCTTTCTTTGCACCTAGTAAGGACAAAAGTATTGCCGTTCAACATTTTTTATTAATGTTTCGGTAAGGTAGTGATGTTGAGTGTCTGACCCTAAATTTGGACCTACGTTACAAAACAAAACTGTGCGGAAGAACACCTTTGGTTTCTTCTCCAGTATACCTCAGCTATCAAGCTTCCCTTTGCACCTTGTACAGACACATGTTTTGCCGTACAACATTTTTAAAAACTGTTCTGGATGGTAGACTGTGAGGTAAGATGACTGTTTGACTCAATCTTTGAACCTACTTGAAAAACATTAAACTAAGTCAGAGAACACACTGTGTTTTTTCTCAAGTAGACCACAGCTACACAGCTTCCCTTTGCGCCTATTGCGGACAATGATTTGACGTCAATATTGTTTTATTAATTTTTCTGTAAGGTAGTTGGGTAGGGTGTCCGACACCAACTTTGCACTTTCTTTAAAAAGTATAAACTTAGCCGAAGAACTCCCTGTGTTTTTGTCAAGTAAACCATAGCTTCCCGACCTTTCTTTGCACCTAGTGAGGACAAAAGTGTTGCCGTACAACATTTTTTATTTACTTTTATGTAAGGTAGTGAAGTCGGGTGTCTGACCCTAAATTTGGACCTACGTTACAAAAAAACTGTGCGGAAGAACACCTTTGGTTTCTTCTCCAGTATACCTCAGCAATCCAGCTTCCCTTTGCACCTAGTGCAGACAAAAGCTTTGCCGTAGAACATTTTTATCAACTTTTTCTGTAATGTAGACTTCTAGGTGAGAAGACTGTCCGACTCAATTTTTGAACCTGCTTAAAAAAAAAACAATAAACTAAGCCGTAGAACACACTGTGTATTTTATCAAGTAGACCACAGCTCCTCAGCTTCCCTTTGCGCCCTTTGCGGACAATGATTTGACGTACAACATTTTTTATTCATTTTTCTGTAAGGTAGTGGGGTAGGGTGTCCGGTTCCAACTTTGCACTTTCTTTAAACAATATTAAACTAAGCCGAAGAACACCCTGTGTTTTTTTCTCAAGTAAACCACAGCTTATCGGCCTTTCTTTGCACCTAGTGCGGACAAAAGTAATGCCGTAAAACATTTGTCATTAACCTTTTTGTAAGGTAGACTGTGAAGTAGACTGTCCGACTTAATCTGTGAACCTTCTTAAAAAAGTAGCTTCCCTTTGCGCCTATTGAGGACAATAATTTGACGTAGAACATGTCTTATTAAAAATGTTCTGTAAGGTACATGTAGTTGGGTAGGGTGTTCGGCCCCAACTTTGCACTTTCTAAAAAAAAAGTAAGCTGAAGAACACCCTGTGTTTTTTCTCAAGTAAACCACCGCTACCCGGCTTTTCTTTGTACCTAGTGCGGACAAAAATATTGCCATACAGCATTTGTTATTAAATTTTCTGTAAGGTATAAATGTAGTTGGGTAATGTGTCCGACCACAAATTTGGACCTACTTTAAACAAAATTAACTAAGCCGCAGAACACCCTAGATATCTCAGCTACTAGTGGAAGATATTAGCAAGTAAAATGGAGGGAATTGTGCAAATGATGATACAAGCATGAACATTAGCACGAAGCATAATTATTATATACTTTTTAAGAAAAAACTGCTGGCGATAAAAAAAAATCATTTTTTCTAAATTGTCTGTTTTTTTCCAGGTTTAAAATACTTATTTTTCTGGAAAACATTTTCTTTGATCTTCTTTTAGAATAAAATATTATTTGGTGGCTACCTTCATTGCATGTGACATTTATACATATATTACATGTTCAGGGTTTGCGCATGCGCGAAAATGTTACAAAATTCACACAAAAAACATTTGAGCTATTCATTATATACATTTGTACCTAGCGCTTTTGGATTTTTAATGACGTTATGAATTTGTTCGAAACTATTTTTTGAGGTTATGATACACATGCGTATAACAATTTCACGCATGCGCAGACTATTTATAGACATAAAGAGATATTTGCACGCACTGTAAGGGCACAATGATGTAAATCGTAGTTCATCTTACAGATGAGGATTTGGATTTTGTAAACATATCTTTGTTATCATTTCATCCCTCTAAACATCGAGGCTCTTCTGTTCAGTTCCTGTAACTTTTATGATGCCAATGTTTGAAAACACGTCCTTTCAGGTGCAATGATCAAGCATTCATTGAATAAGGTGAAAAGGGTGGTTAACTTTCTAAATCCCGGGCAACAACAATTATAGCTGCAGATCAACCACTTTGGTATTAGCTAAGCAATTACAGTAGGAATGGCCAGATTTGTACGGGGAAGATAGGTTTATCGTCATGTTTGGTGGATTGTACATTAAAATGACTTGTTTTAAAAGTCTGAGTGAAATCTTGCGTGATAGTGTATTGACATGTGCCCTCACTGAAGCCGACATTGCAACACCTAGAATGGCAGATTCTTTTCATATATGTTCAAATGTAATAATAACTAAACACGCACATCGATGACAGCATGTGTTTTGATTGAATTGATAATGTCAGCTGATAAACGCGTAAACGCAGAACATATAACCCATGACTCTGTATCGTGTAAATATTTGATCAACTTGTGTAAGGAAAGAGAGTCATCTTGACCACAGTTTAATTTCTGTCGTTCAATTATGAATTAAGAACTTTTTGTGCTTTCGGTAGTACGCCCATTTCACAAGTCAGATATCGTACTTTACAAACAGTCCATACTAAGCCTTTTAGTCCAGGTGAGCTAAAAACATTAGAGAAATATAATTAAGGTACATATTCAAAAAAGATGTATGCACATGATTAATCCTTTTTCTTATTTCAGAAAAATCCAAGCCCACAGAAAGCTTCCTGATTCCTAAACCTTTGTGATGTTGATGCGAACTGTCCATTTAGGAATATTATTATATGAACAGTCTGTGTACATGTGGACAAATTTTAATAACTTTTTACCGATGATAAACTTCGAATAAATATTTGCAATAATTCAATGACTTTCCGAAACGTGAGGATGTCAAGACCTTTGTGCTTTCTGTTATATGATAGATTTTGTGCATTTTAAAAATTGAGGAAATGGTTTATTTTCAAGTGTAAATCACTCAAATCATCATACATATAAAATCAAAATAGACTTTTTCATTTGTTTAATTCATACAGTGTATATCTTCACTGTCTCCTATGTATCTAGTTTAAAATACTAGACTATAGTTTTTATATGTTTTAAAAACTGAAAACACTTCATTTTACACAAGTAGCTATTTTTTAACTTTTAATTTAAATTAATTTATGATAGAAATCATAAAAACAACAATTAAGCCTGTATATAAATACACTGGACTTGTTATTTTGCTTGAATATTGAAACCATATGTATCTCATCAGGTTGATGACTTTTAAGCGTGCACACAAATTCCAATTGCAGCTGATGAAGATCAGATTACATGATATGAACTTTCACTGAGAATTATGTGGTCAATCAAATTTAATGGTTTGTTATGCTCAACCTGAGTTGTTCAGATATAGTTTGTCGCTAGAGTATGTCAGTTTTACTGAATGTGTTCAGACTGGAGCGTTGTCAATGTGCACAACTTGTGTTTTTTAATTATAAAATTTCAATAGCAAGGTCAACATTCAAAAACTGAATGATAACCTTTGGAAGACAAAAGTTTAGTCGTAAGAATAACCTGCTACAATAAAGATGCTCGAAAAGCATCTTTAACTGTTGTTTTTGGGAGAGTCGTCAAAATTATAAAAGAGGATGTTTAAAATTCAGAGACGGATTTAGAGGGGATCAAGGAGACCCCCGGGTTTCTGGGGGAAATTTGGTTGATTAAATAGGGAATCACTGAAGCATGACCAGAGCGGACCCCCTCTTAGGCAGTCAGTGTGCCGCCACTTATAACATTTCTGGATCCGCTAGTTAAATTCCCTATTCTCATACTATATATATTTTTCTTATCATGGAACTGAATGCATTAATTCCCAGGGGAAGGCTATAGGGCTACCTTGAATAGGTCTTTCAAGCTTCATTAATATATGAAAAGGGTGGGAAATTTAAAACGGTCAGGGTTATTTCTAATTAAGTGTCTGATGCTAGTATTTATCGTGTTGCGGTTAAAACCACATTTGTAAATGTGTCAGATGTTTCCGGCATTATTTGTAAATTTGCACCCATTTGACATCAAAAATAGACTGTAGGAATTCACAAGTGTCGATAAGCTTTGTTTTAAAAATGTTTTAAGAGGGAATGGTAATGTAGCGCAAATCAGATCATTATATAGGTGTAGGTCTCCATTTTGGTATATACATATCTGGAAATATACATGGACATATATATCATGTTTAAACAAAAATATATATTAGAAAAGGGACAGGTCATAAGCGGATCTGGGTGGGGGGGGGGTGGGGGGGGCGACCGCCCCCTTCCCCCTGTTTCCTGAAAAAAGGTTGATTATATAGGAAATCACTGAAGCATGACTAGAACCCCCCTCCCCCCTTTAGGTCAGTCATTGCCCCAATCCCCTAATGAAAAGTTCTGGATCGCCACTGCAGGTATGTGGAGTCTTAATGGCTTAACCTTCAGAAGAATGAACAAATTAAATTCAAGATTAAACGGCCTTTTTGGGAATAACTTATTTACCAATGCCTATTTATTTTGATATTTATAAACATCATACAATAATATTTCAATAAAATCTTACTCGCAATAGGGATTCCTTGAAAATAAAGAAAAATTGTCTTTCAAATGACAGCACGCAAATCGACAGAATTTGATCGAAACTGTACATCATGTATGTTTCTGTACGGCTTCGTTATCGATCCGTAGCATACCACATCGTCTTGGTTATATGTATAATTGTGTAAATTATGTTTGTATTTTAACCCGTTTGGGTATTTTGGTTTGCAAAAAAGATTCTCAGCTAATTAAACTACTAATTTGGGTTTTTTGGGCCGCTAATTTGGGTTTAAATTTTATTTAAAAATTACCAACTTGAGTGCCAAAAAAAATCTAAAAATATATATATAGTCCAGGCAGGTTTCATATTAAAGAAAGCCCATCATCGAGTTCCTATCGATATTAAAGTCAAACATCGAGTAAGAAAAGAGAAGACAGATGTCGAGTTAACAAAGTAAGGTTCACATTGTCGATCAAACTCAATCAACACTGATCGATGAAGCCACCAGAAGATTGATTTGACTCGTTCAACGAAAATTTTCGGGTGTCTATCTTGCTTGACACTGATTCAAATTTCTATGCGATAACCTTTGAAAGTCAATAAAATTCGAATAGGGATCAAGAAGTAGAATCCATGCACTAGATATTCGTCGGGAAATGTTAGTATATATAGAGAGAGATCAAGAAAGGTCATCATACAAATATTTGAGGTAAACGGACAGAAAGTTACAGGACAAAAGTCACAAGACAGAAAGTCATAAATTTGATAGGACAAACTAACAGTCACACTTACAATCGGTCACGCCGTTGTGGAGGAGGCATTAATGTTTAACCTTGTCCGTTCGTACGTACACATGTATTATGTAAAATGTACTAATCTTATCGGGGCCTTTTATAGCTGACTAGGCGGTATGGGCTTTGCTCATTGTTGAAGGTTGCATGGTGACCTAAAGTTGTTAATGTCTGTGTAATGTTGGTCTCTTGTGGACAGTTGTCTCATTGGCAATCATATCCCATCCTCTTTTTTTATAAACACGTCCGTACGTTCAAAAACATGTATCCGTTCTTTAACTTTAGTTTGCCTTAACCAAATGTATGAATCGCACACACAATGCTTATCACCACATAACACATATCAAGTTTGAATTTTGGTCTCAATAATTTTCACCGTTCCAGAGTTATGCCTTTTACAAATATGCAAAATTGCTGAATATTTCGTTTCCTTTCTCTAACTCGAGTTTGCCTCAACCAAATGTTATGAAGTTTAAAAATGCTTACTGCCACGAAACTCACATCAGGAACACACTTTTAATGTTCTTGATTTATGAGCATTTATAACGTCTTATGCAAGCGGGGGCATTATCTGCATATGGCCAATGGACACATTCCCCATTTAGTTTTTTTAATAAGTGTTTTTTTTCAAAGAAAACTTATCTCAGAACTAAATTGTGACTATTTTGCCAAGTGACTTTTTGTCCCTGACTTTTTGTCAAGTGACTTTCTGTCCTACATATTTTACAGGTCAGTACTTGATAAGCTTGACTTATACTTGATAAATAAATATATCCGACGCTTGGAGCTCAATGCCATTAATCTGCGTTTTATCTGTTTTCTAGATTTACTCGAACAATACTTCTTGATCACTGGCTGACTACTGCCACCATTAATAAATCCAAACCTGACCTATATTCGACTCTACCAAACTCGATCGCCTTTTGATTCCTATACTTAACCATGCACATGCACGAGTACAAATGACCGCTACAAGACTCTATGAAAGATATCCACATAGATGGGAAGATGTGGTATGAGTGCCAATGAGATAACTCTCCATCCAAGTCACAATTTATAAAAGTAAACCATTATAGGTCAATGTACGGTCTTCAACACGGGGCATATGCTCACACCTAACAACAAGATATAAAGGTCGATAAAAAATTACTGGTGTAAAACCATTCAAGCGGGAAAAACCAACGGTCCAGGTCTGATCTATATAAAAAAATACAAAAAACGAGAAACACTCTTAATAAGCTTTCGATCGAGGTATAATATTTATCTGTTATTAGGGGCTGAAGAGTCCTGCCAGTCTATTCCATTATTCAAAATATCCATTTCATTATTTAAAATTGGCTATTTTTCAATGTTCACGCGTAATTCGATATTTAAGTCCTTGGTTACTCCTGTAATGTCCGTTGCGGAACATATTGACTATCTACCTTTTGTTCCTCTTTTAATAAGCTTTCGATCGAGGTATAATATATATCTGATATTAGTGGCTGAAGGGTTCTGCCAGTCCATTTCATTATTCAAAATATCCATTTCATTATTCAAAATTGGCTGTTTCTGAATGTTCACGCGTACATATATGTTTTTCGATATTTAAGTCCTTGGTTATTCCTGTAATATCCGTTGCGGAAAATATTGACTATATACCTTTTGTTCCTCTTTTAATAAGCTTTCGATTGAGGTATAATATATATATCTGTAATTAGGGGCTGACGGGTCATAGCAGTGCATTCCATTATTTAAAATATCCATTTCATTATTCAAAATTGGCTAACATGTTTAACCCCGCCTCTGCCCAAGTCAGGAGCCTGTAATTTAGTGGTTGTCGTTTGTTTAAGTGTTATATATTTGTTTTTCGTTCATGATTTTAAATAAATAAGGCCGTTAGTTTTCTCTTTTGAATTGTTTTACAATGTCTTATCGGGGCCTTTAGTAGCTGACTATGCGGTATGTGCTTTGCTCATTGTTGAAGGCCGTACGGTGACCTATAGTTGTTAATGTCTGTGTCATTTTGGTCTTTTGTGGATATTTTTCTCATTGGCAATCATATATCACATCTTCCTTTTAATATTCCCTCATTTTTCGCATGTTGTGACATTTAGGTCCTCCGTAAACCCTCTTATGGTCATTTCGTATTTCATCGAGAACCCATAATATTTCATAATTGAAGGATGGCTAAAATATAGAAATAAGAAATATATTGTTTATTTTCAAATACCACAAATATCTGCCAAAGACCAAACGACGGTAAATTAAACAAATAAGTTGATAGACGGCCTTCAACAATGAGCAAATTTGATTTTACCCCGAATACAGAGACACGTTGTTTTATACTTCGTGCTTAAGAAAATAGACACATGCATGGCCCAGAGGCGGATTTAGAGGTTTTTTTTCAATTTTAGGTAAAACAACTATAGGCTCTAAAGAGCCTGTGTCGCTTTTTGAATTTTTTGAAATACTAAGGCTTTTCTACCTCAGGCATAGATTACCTTAGCTGTATTTGGCAACACTTTTAGGAATTTAGGTCTAATGCTCTTCAACTTCGTACTTTATTTGGCCTTTTTAACTTTTTTGAATTCGAGCGTCACTGATGAGTCTTTTGTAGACGAAACGCGTCTGGCGTATATACTAAATTTAGTCCTGGTATCTATGATGAGTTTATTCACCTTGGTTTATGTGAATATTAAACAAAGGAAGCAGATGGATTCATGACAACATTGTGTTTAGGTGATGGTGATGTGTTTGTAAATCTTACTGTAATAAACAGTCTTGCTGCTTACAATTATCTCTATCTATAATGAACTTTGCCCAGAAGTTTCAGTGGAAAATGTTAATAAAAATTTACAAATTTTATGAAAAGTGTTAAAAAATTGACTATAAAGGACAATAACTCCTAAGGGGGTCAATTGACCATTTTGGTCATGTTGACTTATTTGTCAATCCTACTTTGCTGAACATTATTGCTGTTTACAGTTTATCTCTATCTATAATAATATTCAAGATAATAACCAAAAACAGCAAAATTTCCTTAAAATTACCAATTCAGGGGCAGCAACCCAACAAGGGGTTGTCCAATTCATCTGAAAATTTCAGGTCAGATAGATCTTGACCTGATAAACAATTATACCCCATGTCAGATTTGCTCTAAATGCTTTGGTTTCTTAGTTATAAGCCAAAAACTGTATTTTACCCCTATGTTCTATTTTTGCTGTGGCGGCCATCTTGGTTGGTTGACTGGGTCACGCCACACATTTTTAAAACTAGATACCCCAAAAATGATTGTTGCCAAGTTTGGATTAATTTGGCCCGAAAGTTTCAGAGGAGAAGATTTTTGTAAAAGATAACTAAGATTTACGAAAAATGGTAAAAAATTGACTATAAAGGGCAATAACTCCTAAAAGGGTCAACTGACCATTCCAATCATGTTGACTTATTTGTTAATCTTACTTTGCTGAACATAATTGCTGTATACAGTTTATCTCTATCTATAATAATATTCAAGATAATAACAAAAAACAGCAAAATTTCTTTAAAATTACCAATTCAGGGGCAGCAACCCAACAAAAGGTTGTCCGATTCGTCTTAAAATTTCAGGGCAGATAGATCTTGACCTGATCAACAATTATACCCCAGTCAGATTTGCTCTAAATGCTTTGGTTTTTGAGTTATAAGCCAAAAACGGAATTTTACCCCTATAGTCTATTTTTAGCCGTGGCGGCCATCTTGATTGGTTGACCGGGTCACGCCACACATTTTTTAAACTAGATACCCCAATAATGATTGTGGCCAAGTTTGGTTAAATTTGGCCCAGTAGTTTCAGAGGAGAATATTTTTGTAAAAGCTAACGACGACGGACGAAGACGACGGACGACGGACGCAGGACGACGACGACGGACGCCGGACGCAGGACGACGAAGACGGACGCCGGACGCAGGACGACGACGACGGACGCCGGACGCAGGACGACGACGACGGACGCCGGACGCCAAGTGATGGGAAAAGCTCACTTGGCCCTTCGGGCCAGGTGAGCTAAAAATGGTTAGTCAAACAGAGAATTACCGAGGCATGATTGCAGCGGACCCATCTTCGGCAGTCAGTGATCCTCCCCCTTATGAAAATTTCTGGATCCGCCACTGCATGCATGGCAAAACAGAAAATAAAAGTCAGGAATAAAAGACCAGTTTAAAAATCTTTGTTTTCTACTAACACTGTCTATTATTTTAAAAAGAATATCTATGATAATATCTTATTTGAAAACTATTTACTAGATAGTTTAGAGGATAGATTGATGTAGGTTGTGTGAAATTGGTGAGAGAAAACAATGTTGCAGGGAGGATAAAGATTTTCATTGAACTTTTTATTTCACTCTAAGTCATAAGCCCTGATTTTACACATAATTTACAGTTTTATCTCAGCATGTTATCAGTAATCTGTTACATATATAAACTTTTTGGTCACACTTTCTCTTTGATTCACTAATTGTAACCAGATGTATGTTGATTAAGTGAACCTCTTAATGTTAAACTGTTTTATCAGAAATTGTTTTGTATAATTGGTATGTCCCTGTCCTTTCACAGGTTTCATTGTATTTTCTGCTCTGGTCAAAAATATGATGATCTTAAAGAAAAAAATCTGGGACTATTAGACCCCGTTTACACTGACAAATAAGATCGATCTTTGGTCCAGTGTAAACGGGTAAGATCGATCTTCAATCGGACTTAAAAAGTCTACCTCTAGGGGTGGTTTTAAAATGATAGATCATATTTGAATCGATCTTTCTTTTTGTGCAAACGCTTAGATCGATCGCGATCGATCTTTTTTCAGGTGTTTGTTATATTTAGATAGGAAAATAAAAGTCAGACCGGTTCTTTTTATGTTGTAGTGTAAACGCACTGGATTTAATAAGATCGATCTTGCTTGTGCAATGTAAATGCGAACTAGGGTGAACACGGCCCTTGTCTTTTTAAGATCGATTCAAATAAAGATCGATTCAGTTTCGTTGCCAGTGTAAACAGGGTCTTATACCAAAGGTATAATAGTCCAGATAAAATTTATTATAAGAAAAAAAATACAAGATTGATCATGAAAATACGAATATTTATTTTACTACGATATACAACCTTCCCTGCATTTATCTGAAAGGATTTTAGTCCTCAACTTTATTTTCTATTCCTTGTATTTCTTAATCTAAAAAAAACATACGATATAAAATGTATGGTAAAAAAAATCTAGATAAATTTCTCAATTACCTTAATGACTTCCTATTTTTTAAAACTGTTGTTGAAGTGAATTCAGGAAAAAAACAAAGATGTACCATAAACAATTATTCCACCATTGACATATGATCTGATATATATATAATATTCTTATCATTTCCGTGCATAAAAATTAACTCTTAAGTAGGCACGGGGTATGCATTGCACTACCTGCCTAATTTGTTTAAATGACCAAACAAACTTTCAATCCCCTTTCACTATCAATTCCAAGTGTAATACGCAGCTGTAACTAATAGAAAACAAAAACAGATATTGGAAAAAGGGGGAGGGCTAAACAAAAATATTGTCCTTGATCTATGGATTCCTTTTTTATTTATTTTAAATTCTAGATATTGATTGAACTTAAACATACTTTGGAGTAAAGTAGTTTTGAGATTTTAGCTACCATTTATTTCTTTTTTGCTTACGGTTATTCATCTTCTTGAATATTTTATTTTCTGGGAAAAAAGTTCTCCCTTGATGTCTTTAGCAAAGGTTTCAGGTCCAAAGTTGCATTCAATTTCTCCTGATTATAATTTTGATAGACACCCTTGACCCTAAACAAGAAAATCTGGAATAGGTGCAAAATGAAGACTTGCTGACAAGAAACCTGTATTTGAAAGGCAATCTACATTATTTGCAAGTGTTTGAACAACACATTAATGTGTCATTCCACAGCTGACCATTTATTTGGACTCCTTAATTCCTTTTTTTTTTTTGGCATTTCTAAAGATATCTGACATATGTCTTCCTATGTAAGTCAATGAAGGCATATTGCCAAATTCCATTTCTACAAAAACTCAGGTAAATATGTCATTTGATAAATAACATGGTGTAGCTTTTGGTGTTGTTTCAACGTCATGCACGCCCTTGTCAAAATCAATTTTATCAAAAGATAAACGAAAAATATTAATCACACCCCCAAATGACTATCCTCTTTTCTCCCCCGTAACAGTACAATGTGTTTATCATTTTTTTCTTTTCCAGCCTGCCCATTAATGCTTGACAATATCTGAACCTATGTCATTCTCTTTTTAACAGTGTGTAATACTTGCTACTGTGCAAAACAATTAAAATTGCGATACAACTTAATCTCTTTTCAGTTGACATAGAATAAATTAAAGTATAATTATAAATATTTTAATATATTTTTTTTTCCATATCAACTTCTGATATCAAACTTTCACATACATTGGCTAGATTTGATTTAGTTAGTTCTATAAATAGAACAGATTTAAGAACTCTATGTTTTAAATGTAAATAAGTCTTATTAATAATAATGTATACATAGTGTGAAGCCAAGGTGGTCGAGTGGTATATATATATATATATATATATATATATATAAAGATCACTATAATAAATGTTCTTGTGTATAGAAATATATATAGATTACTAAAAAATCCAACATTTCCGGTATGAATAGTTTTAATTCACTAGTACTTTCATGTTTAAATAACAATCTTCAGGTGAAACTATACATGATTAACGTAACTATGTAACGGTAGGTATGTAACGTCATAGTTGTCGTTGAGTATATAAAGGGAGATAAATCGTATTACACTTAGTCTATATATAGAAGTATGGAGCGTCATTATTACACAATAGAAAATGCATAGTTTGCATTCAATCGTGATTTAAATTTTGAAATAAAATGTTTTTCCTTTATTTCTCGTGTAATGTCACAACCCATATTCATTTTATAAAATGGGAATATTTTAAAAAATCCCCCTCCACATTCGTCTAAATGTTTGCTTAGGGGGATTTTTCTGTATTGTGGCTGCCTTATATGTTGTCTATGAATGCGCACTCTTTCTGTTACACTGTTCCCTGTTTGGCCGATATAAATTTCCTGGCAACCATTACATTTAATGCAATAAATTAAGTTCTCGGATTTACAGGTAATGTCTTCGTTGGTAAAAAGTGATAGACCATTAGGTATGTCCATTCCCTTGCCGACATGGATATACGGACATGCTCCACAGCGACTATCTCGACATTTTGACACACTGAATGTTCTTTGTTGGTCGAATCGTGCTCGGGTCAATAGTCGTTTAAGGTTTTGTGGTTGCCGTTTACTTTGTAGAAGTGTTTCTGTATTAATTAAACGGCGCATCTTTTCATCCTGATCAAGAATAGGTAAATTTGCCTTTGCAACGGGAATAATTTTAAGGGAATGGACATACCTAATGGTCTATCACTTTTTACCAACGAAGACTTTACCTGTAAATCCGAGAACTTAATTTATTGCATTAAATGTAATGGTTGCCAGGAAATTTATATCGGCCAAACAGGGAACAGTGTAACAGAAAGAGTGCGCATTCATAGACAACATATAAGGCAGCCACAATACAGAAAAATCCCCCTAAGCAAACATTTAGACGAATGTGGAGGGGGATTTTTTAAAATATTCCCATTTTATAAAATGAATATGGGTTGTGACATTACACGAGAAGTAAAGGAAAAACATTTTATTTCAAAATTTACTCACGATTGAATGCAAACTATGCATTTTCTATTGTGTAATAATGACGCTCCATACTTCTATATATAGACTAAGTGTAATACGATTTATCTCCCTTTATATACTCAACGACAACTATGACGTTACATACCTACCGTTACATAGTTACGTTAATCATGTATAGTTTCACCTGAAGATTGTTATTTAAACATGAAAGTACTAGTGAATTAAAACTATTCATACCGGAAATGTTGGATTTTTTAGTAATCTATATATATATATATATATATATAAGTACGTCTGAGTCAGTAACAACCCTACAACAGATGTATCCATCGGATCGCCATCAATGATGGTGATACATGGCTGTGTACATAATGTATATACAACTCGTCTAAACACCAACCCAACAATGTTAGATCTGTAAACTTGCTTTCGCAAATTTTTGGTTCTTCCCTCGCCGGGATTCGAACCCATGCTACTGTGATATCGTGACACCAAATCGCCTGCACTGCAGCCGTCTCGCTAGACCACACGAACACCTGGGCTCTCAAAAAAAGAGCTTTCGGTGGGCATGTGTTACCTTTCCACGTCAGTTTTAATCTAGCGGCGTACTACAGTACATGATATATAAGGCATGAAGATGTTATTATTACAGATCAGCTAAATTATCTATAGTAAAGGATCCTACAAATTAATGTAAGATACAGTCACAGAAAATAATTATATTCATAAGTACGTCTGAGTCAGTAACAACCCTACAACAGATGTATCCATCGGATCGCCATCAATGATGGTGATACATGGCTGTGTACATAATGTATATACTTATGAATATAATTATTTTCTGTGACTGTATCTTACATTAATTTGTAGGATCCTTTACTATAGATAATTTAGCTGATCTGTAATAATAACATCGTCATGCCTTATATATCATGTACTGTAGTACGCCGCTAGATTAAAACCGACGTGGAAAGGTAACACATGCCCACCGAAAGCTCTTTTTTTGAGAGCCCAGGTGGTCGTGTGGTCTAGCGAGACGGCTGCAGTGCAGGCGATTTTGGTGTCACGATATCACAGTAGCATGGGTTCGAATCCCGGCGAGGGAAGAACCAAAAATTTGCGAAAGCAAATTTACAGATCTAACATTGTTGGGTTGATGTTTAGACGAGTTGTATATATATATATATATATATATATATATATATATATCAACCCAACAATGTTAGATCTGTACATTTGCGTAAGCAAATTTACAGATCTGACATTGTTGGGTTGATGTTTAGACGTGTTGTATATACATTATGTACACAGCCATGTATCACCATCATTGATGGCGATCCGATGGATACATCTGTTGTAGAGTTGTCACTGACTCAGACGTACTTATAAATATAATTATTTTTTGTGACTGTATATTACATTAATTTGTAGGATCCTTTACTATAGATAATTTATCTGATCTGTAACAATAACATCTTCATGCCTTATATATCATGTACTGTAGTACGCCGCTAATTAAAACTGACGAAGAAAGGTAACACACGGCCAGCGAAAGCTTTTTTTTGAGAGCCCAGGTGGTCGTGTGGTCTAGCGGGACGGCTGCAGTGCAGGCGATTTGGTGTCACGATATCACAGTAGCATGAGTTCGAATCCCGGCGAGGGAAGAACCCAAAATTTGCGTAAGCAAATTTACAGATCTAACATTGTTTGGTTGATGTTTAGACGAGTTGTATATATATATATATATATATATATGGTGTACTAAAAAAATATTGACACCGTATGTTTGTGGTATAACATCGACGCCACAAGTTATTTTTTTTTCTGTTTAGTATTAAAGTTCTATTAAGATCAATTTTATTTGGCAATCGCCAATGGCCGTCAGCAGGGTTAAAGAACATCTGTTGTTCGACCTGTTAGTCAAATGCATTTTGTTTAAATATACTTTTTCACTTTTTTTGGTCTTTTGGAAAATGTTGTTTGTAAAGTTTTTATACCCTTCTACAACGAAATTTGTTTTACATACACACGTATAAAAATGCGGTTTTTATCCAACGCAATCATAGGTTTGAAGTAGTTTTCAATTTAGACTCGTATATATATAGATTTAAAATTTCGGCCTATTGTTTGCTGGACCGCAGTGTCCAACTCATAGATTGAGCCATTTCATTGACCTAATTTTGAAACCTTTATGCCAATATATACCTAGTTTTATCCGTGATAATTTTGATTTTTTAAATCATTTACCAGCCGAAGTCAAAGAAGATGCAATATTGGTAAGCTTCGACGTAACAAGTCTTTACACCAATATACCGCACAAACTAGGATTAGATGCTGTAAAATTTTAGTTAGAGTCATATAGGCACATTATCGACCAAAGATTTTCGAATATTTTTTTGTTGGAGGGATTGAAAATCATACTAGATAATAACACCTTTTTCTTTGATGGAAAATATTATCTACAGATCTCTGGTACAGCTATGGGAACAAAAGTTGCTCCCACATACGCAACTCTCGTGATGGGATTTCTGGAGGATAAAATGTATCAACAAGTTGAAAGTGAATTTGATACAGCTTTTAAAGTGTACGTAAAATCGGAATGGAAGCGATTCTTTGACGACTGTTTTATCATTTTAAACAAAAGTCACAATTTAGAGAAGTTTCATAGTCTGATAAACACATTACATCCTTCGATTAAATTTACCATCGAATCTAGCGAACAAAGACTGCCATTTCTAGATATTGTAATATTAAAGAATGGAACAACCTTAACCACAGATATATATTATAAGAAGACGGACACCCACCAATACCTGAATTTTCATTCATGCCATCCTTCACATACGAAAAGAAGCATCCCGTTTTGTCTAGCACGACTTGTATGTACAATTGTGAGTGATGATTTCACGAAGGAATTACGTTTGAATGAACTAAAGGTGTTTTTGAAAGAACAAAACTATCCAAACCCACTAATAGAAAAGGGAATAGAAAAGGCAAAAGCAATACCAATGAAGGAACTCAGGTCCACAGCACGTAAAGAGAGTAATACAGAACTTATCCTGAAACAATCCTGACATATTCAACGTCATAAAAGCAAATTTGCCAGTTTTACAAAAAACGAAAAAATTAAAAAAAGCTTTTCCCTACAAAACATTCCTGAAAAGTAAAAGAGAGCCTTTAAATCTAGATGTTTTTGTTACAGATATATAAGTACGTCTGAGTCAGTGACAACTCTACAACAGATTTATCCATTGGATCACCAGCAATGATGGTGATACATGGCTGTGTACATTATTTTGGATCCTTTACTATAGATAATTGAGCTGATCTGTAACAATAAGATCTCCATGCCTCATATACCATGTACTGTAGTACGCCGCTAGATTAAACTGACGAGGAAAGGTAACACACGGCCACTGAAAGCTTTATTATTGTGTAGCCCAGGTGGTCGTGTGGTCTAGCGGGACGGCTACAGTGCAGGCGATTTGGTGCCACAATATCTCAGTAGCATGAATCCCGGCGAACCCATGCTACTGAGATATCGTGGCACCAAATCGCCTGCACTGTAACCGGCGCGCTAGATCACACGAACACATGGGCTTCATTAAAACGATGCTTTGGATGGCCGGGTGGTACCTTTCAACGCCAGTTTTAATCTAGCATCGTACTACAGCACATGCTATAAAAGGCATGAAGATGTTATTTTTACAGATCAGCTAAATTATCTATAGTAAAGGATCCTACAAATTAATGTAAGATACAGTCACAGATATAATTACATTTACAAGTACGTCTGAACTAGTAACAATTTTACAACAGATGTATCTATCGGATCACCAGCAGTGATGGTGATACATGACTGTGTACATTCTGTATATACAACTCGTCTAAACATCAACCGAACAATGTTAGATCTGTAAATTTGCTTTCGCAAATTGTTTGTTCTTGTTATACATATATAGGGAAGAACAAGAAAAATTGCGAGAGTAAATTTACAGATCTAACAGTTATACCTATAACAGTTTAATACAGTTCTATTTAAAACTGGTTCTGACAGTTCTACTAAGAACAGTTTTAGGGTAGAACTGTTCTAGGAGAGTTTACAACAGTTCTATGACAGATTATTCTGACAGTTCTAACGAGAGATCAGAAGTTATCTCCGCTGTATGATTCCAAAAGAAGATCCTGCATTTATTGTTTCCTTTTTTTTTTTAAATCAGGTCGTCATTTTGCACGATTTTTTTAAATGATTCATAGGAAATAAGAGAAATAAGAGAAAAAGGTAAGCACGTGTAACCTGCCCCAAACGTTAGATTGTGTTTACGGTAGAAACGAAAAGAAACAAAAAACTGTTTACTTAATAAAACAGAATAAAAAAGGTGGGTTACCCAAACCTTGATATCCTTTTCCCATTCTAGGCGTATCAGTGCTTGTTCATATAGATCTCCGTTGTAGAAAAACATCTTCCTATATATATCTATTTGAAATACATCCAATTTGGGTCCTCATTGCGGTCTGCTTTTAAATCATTTTGATTTCTTTCAGAAACAAATAAAATACAGAATTGTGAAAAATATAAAATTCAGCTTTAGAACATGTTCGAGTTCAATATAACTACAGTCATTTTAAAAATGAATTATCTTAATTTACTTGTTATAGTGTTTCTGAAAAACTAATGCGCGCCAATGTAACTGCGCAAACGTAAAAAAATGAATCACAAAATGCGCGCAAATGAAATGCGTCCGCATAACTTCCACTTACGGAAAAGCGATTTATGTTGTACAAACTGGTATTATTATTTGCGAAAGAGTCAGTAGCAAAATACGACGACTGGGAAAACAAATCCCGTTTACTTCGTGAATATTGTGAAATTTGCGCTAAAACAGCTTTTACTTTTTGTTAGTGTGCCCTTTTATACTAGTATGCGGCACATTTGGTTATTTTTTCTCAAAAGAATTATCCATCCATCTGTAAAACTGTGTTGAATATATTAAAAAGAAAGACAAATTTTAAAATGTATAATTTTAATCTTTACGCTTTTCAAATGTAATGGGAGATAACTTATTTTTAAAATAAATATCTCCCTCTGAAACAGATATGATTGTTGACAAAAAGAGTTACATCCCATCATAAATATTAACAAAAAAGTAATACGATATTTTAGAAATATCTGACAAAGTGCACTATATAGAAGTAAATTTCGTATATATATGATTATCATAAATATCAAATGAAAGAAAAATGTCAAAATGTCAAAATATATTTAGTTTATAATAAGGGGGATAATCAAAACTGCTTGTTTCTAAAAACATATTCTATTTGTGTTTATCGATGTACATATGTACTTCGATAAATACATGTTGTTTAAACTATTCATAACTGAATTATTCCTAATAAAAGACGATAAATTCAATCAATGAAATTTAGCCATTATTCAAGCTCTTGTTATTTTTTGTGTTTTGTATTTTTTTTAATTGGGATAAAAGATAACCAGAACGTCCATGGAAATCTGACGAAGACCTTTACTAACTTGAAAATCTCTAAAAGTTTGGGGATTTTCAAGACTTAAATATTGATTTACGTAAGTTGTTAATATTTTTCCAACGAAAGTTTCTTTCTTCTTTTTGAACAATTATAATAAGCACGATCGTAAAGTCGTCTGGTTTTCTTAATAACGTTTTCGCTCCATTTTATTTTGTACAACATGTATTCATCTGACAGTAGTGAAGCCTTGTTGACCATAAAGAAGAAGAATTACTTCATCATTGAAATTAAACAAGAAACATAATATAAAAAATAAGATGTGGTATGATTGCCAATGAGACAACTATCCACAAAAGACCAAAATGACACAGACATTAACAACTATATGTAACCGTACGGCCTTCAACAATGAGCAAAGCCCATACCGCATAGTGAGCTATAACAGGCCCCGATAAGACAATGTAAAACACGTTACCAAAACTGGCATTAAATTTCAAATTTACCGAACAAAAATTGATCAGTATAAACTTGTTATTTAATCTAAATTAAAGTTTAGTTAAATCGTCTGATATTAGTAGTTTTGATAAAAAATAAACGTATACCAAAACTGGCATTAAATTTCAAATTTACCGAACAAAAATTGATCAGTATAAACTTGTTATTTAATCTAAATTGAATTTCAGTTAAATCGTCTGATATTAGTAGTTTTGATAAAAAATAAACGTATATTTAAACGAAATAAATTTATCCTTTACGTTCGGTCGTACCTTTCGTCGAAATGTAAGAAGTCCTTGAAAAAAAAGTGACGGATAAAAAGTCACAAGAAAAACAAGTCACATTAAATAAAGTATTATTATTATTAAAAAATAGTATATTAAGTATATTAAACTTTTGCACATATGTAATGATTGATCTGTAGATTTGCAGAAAGCATTTTTTTTTTTGTTCTTCTCTGGCCGGGATTCAAACTCATGCTTCTGAGATATGTGTCACTGAATTGCCTTGCACTGTGCCCAACGCGCTAGACCACTCGACAACATAAACTAAACATTTATGACGCTTTTGATGGCCGGGTGTTAAAACATAACTAAGCCGAACTACACATTGGATTTTTTCTCAAGTAGACCTTATCTACTTTGCTTCCCTTTGCAACTAGTGCAGACAAAAGTATTCCCGTAGACAATTTTTAATAAACTTTTCTGTAAGGGTGGGATAGGGTGTCCGACCCCAACTTTGGACCTAGTAAAAAAAAAAATTAAGCCGAACAACACCCTGAAATTTTTATCAAGTAGACATCAGCTACCCAGCTTCCCTTTGCACCTAGTGCTGACGAAAGTATTGCCGTAGAACATTTTTTATAAACTTTTCTGTAAGGTTGGAGTAGGATGTCCGACCCCAACTTTGGACCTACTTTAAAAGAAAAAACTAAGCCGAACAACACCCTAACTTTTTATCTCATGTTGACCTCAGTTACGCAGCTCCATTTCCACCTAGTGCGGACAAGGTTTAGCCGTGCAAAATATGTTTACTAACTTTTCTTAAAGGGTAGGGTAGAGTGTCCGACACCAACTGTGGACCTACTTTAAAAAAAACTAAGCCGAAAAACACCCTGCATTTGTTTTCTCAAGTAGACCTCAGTTACCCAGCTTCCCTTTACTACTAGTGCGGACTGTCCGAGTCAATCTTTAGACCTGGAGTAATGGGGTAGGGTGTCAGACCTAACTTTGGACCTACTTAAAAAAAAAAGTAAACTAAGCCAAATAACACCCTGTGTTTTTTCTCAAGTACACCACAGCTTCCTAGCTTCCCTTTGCGCCTATTGCGGACACAAGTATTGACGTAGAACAGTTTTAATAACTTTTCTGTAAGGTAGTGATGTAGACTGACCGACACAATCTTAGGACCTAATTTAAAAATAAAAAACTAAGCCGAAGAACACCTTGTGTTTTTTCTCAAGAATACAACAGCTACCTGGCTTCCTTTTGCGCCTATTGCGGACAAATTCATTGACGTAGAACATGTTTTATTAACTTTTCTGTACAGTTTTCTGTAAGGTTGTGATGTAGACTGACCTACTTTAAAAATAATAAACTAAGCCGAAGAACACCGTGTGTTTTTTCTCAAGTAGACCACAGCTATCCAGCTATCCTTTGCGCCTATTGCGGACAAAGGTGTTGACGTAGAACATATGTTACTAACTTTTCTGTAAGGTAGTGAAGTAGACTGTCCCGACTTAATCTTTTGACATATTTAAAAAAAAAAAAAAAACTAAGCCGAAAAACACCCTATGTTTTTTCTCTAGTAAACCACAGCTATTCAGCTATCCTTTGAGCTTGGTGCGGACAAAAGTATTGACGTAGAACAGTCTTATTAACTTTTCTGTAAGGTACTTGGGTAGGGTGTCCGACCCCAACTTTGGACCTACTTTAAAAAAAACTAAGCTGAAGAACACCCTGTGTTTTTTTTATTTCATGTAGACAACAGCTACCTAGCTTCCCTTTGCGCCTCTTGCGGACAAGATTATTGACATAGAACATGTTTTATTAAATTTTCTGTAAGGAAGAGAAGTAGACGGTCCGTCTCAATCTTTGGACCTATTTAAAAAAAAATCAACTAAGCCTGTGTTTTTTCTCAAGTAGAGCACATCTACCCAGCTTCTTTTAACGCCTTGTGCGGACAAAAGTATTGACGTATAACATTTGTTATTAACAATTATGTATGGTAGTGGGGTAGGGTGTCCGACCCAACTTTGGACCTACTAAAAAAAATAAACTAAGCCGAATAACACCCTGTGTTTTTCTCAGGTACACCACAGCTTCCTAGCTTCCCTTTGCGCCTATTGCGGACAAAAGTATTGACATAGAACAGTTTTGATAACTTTTCTGTAAGGTTGCGATGTAGACTGACCGACTCAATCTTTGGACCAACTTTAAAAATAATAAACTAAGCCGAAGGACACCGTGTTTTTTTTACAAGAATACAACAGCTACCTGGCTTCCTTTTGCGCCTATTTCGGATAAATTTATTGACGTAGAACATGTTTTATTAACTTTTCTGTAAGGTAGTGAATTAGACTATCCGACTCAATCTTTGCACCTACTTAAAAAAAAAAAAACTAAGCCAAAAAACACCCTGTGTTTTTTCTCAAGTAGACCACAGCTACTCAGCTTACCTTTGCGCCTAGTGCAGACAAGCGTATTGACGTAGAACATTCTCTATTACCTTTTCTGTAAGGTAATGGGATAGGATGTCCTGTCCCAACTTTGGATCTACTTAAAAACAAAACTAAGCCGAACAACACCCTGGATTTTTTCTCAAGTAGACCTCAGCTACTTAGCTTCCCTTTGCACCTAGTGCAGACAAACGTATTGCCGTAGAACATTTTTAAATAACTTTTATGTAAGGGTGTGTTAGGGTGTCCGACCCCAACTGTGGACCTTCTTAAAAACAAAACTAAGCCGAAGAACACCCTTGATTTTTTCTCAAGTATATCTCAGCTGCCTAGCTTCCCTTTGCGCCTAGTGCAGACAAAAGCATTGCCGTAAAACATTATTTTATTAACGTGTTTGTAAGGGTGGGATAGGGTGTCCGACCCCAACTTTGAACCTAGTTAAAAAAAAATTAAGCCGAACAACACTCTGAACTTTTTATCAAGAAGACATCACCTACTAAGCTTCCATTTGCACCTAGTGCAAACAAAAGTATTGACGTAGAGCATCTTAATAAAAATTTAAGTAAGGGTTGGGTAGGTGTGCGACCCCAACTTTGGACCTAGTTCAAAAAAATAAAATTAAGCCGAACAACACCCTGAATTTTTTATCAAGTAAACATTAGCTACTAAGCTTCCCATTTCACCTAGTGTGGACGAAAGTATTGCCGTAGAACATTTTTTATTAACTTTTCTGTAAGGTTGGATATGGTGTCCACCCCAACTGTGGACCTACTTTTAAAGAAAAAAACTAAGCCGAACAACACCCTGGATTTTTTCTTAAGTAGACCTCAACTACTTGCTTCCCTTTGCACCTACTGCGGACAAAAGTATTGCCGTACAATATTTTAAAATTAACTTTTCTGAAAGTGTTGGTTAGGGTGTCTGTCCCCAACTGTGGACCTACTAAAAAACAAAACTAAGCCGAACAACACCCTTGATTTTTTCTCAAGTAGACAACAGCTACCCAGCTTCCCTTTGCGCCTATTGCAGACAAACGTATTGACGTAGAACATTCTCTATTACCTTTTCTGTAAGGTAATGGGATAGGGTGTCCGACCCCAAATGCAGACCTACTTAAAAACAAAACTAAGCCAAACAACACCCTTGGTTTTTTCTCAAGTACACCTCAGCTGCCCAGCTTCCCTTTGCGCCTAGTTCAGACAATAGTATTGCCGTAGAACATTTGTTATTAAATTTTCTGTAAGGGTGGGATAGGGTGTCCGACCCCAACTTTGAACCTTGTTTAAAAAATAAAATAAACTAAGCCGAAGAACACCCTGTCTTCTTTCTCAAATACACCACAGCTACCTAGCTTTCCTTTGCGCCTAGTGCAGACAAAAGTATTGACGTAGAACATGTTTTATTAACTTTTCTGTAAGGTAGTGAAGTAGACTGTCTGACTTAATCTTTTGACCTATTTAGAAAAAAAAGCAAAACAAGCCGAAGAACACCCTGTGTTTTTTTCGCAAGTAGACCACAGTTACCCAGCTTCCATTTGCCCCTAGTGCTGACAAAAGTATTGACGAAGAACAGTTTTATTAACTTTTCTGTAAGGTACTGGGGTAGGGTGTCCGACCCCAACTTTAAACCTACTTTAAAAAAAAACTAAGCTGAAGAACACCCTGTGTTTTTTCTTTCATGTAGACAACAGCTACCTAGCTTCCCTTTGCGCCTAGTGCGGACAAGATTATTGACATACAACATGATTTATTAAATTTTCTGTAAGGTAGTAAAGTAGACTGTCCGACTCAATCTTTGGACCTGTTTAAAAAAAAATCAACAAAGCCGAAGGACACCCTGTGTTTTTTCTCAAGTAGACCACATCTACCCAGTTTCTTTTGCGCCTACTGCGGACAAAAGTATTGACGTAGAACATTTGGTATTATCAATTATGTAAGGTAGTGGGGTAGGGTGTCCGACAAAACTTTGAACCTACTTAAAAAAAATAAACCAAGCCGAATAACACCCTTTGTTTTTTCTCAAGTACACCACAGCTTCATAGTTTCCCCTTGCGCCTATTGCGGACAAAAGTATTGACGTAGAACAGTTTTGATATCTTTTCTGTAAGGTAGTGATGTAGACTGACCGACTCAATCTTTGGACCTATTTCAAAAAACAAAACAATTAAGCCGCAGAACACCCTGTGTTTTTTTCTCAAGTAGACCACAGCTACCCAGCCTCCCTTTGCGCCTAGTGCAGACAAACGTATTGACTTAGAACATTCTCTATTACCTTTTCTGTAAGGTAATGGGATAGGATGTCCTATCCCAACTTTGGACCTACTTAAAAACAAAACTAAGCCGAACAACACCCTGGATTTTTTCTCAAGTAGACCTCGGCTACTTAGCTTCCCTTTGCACCTAGTGCAGACAAACGTATTGACGTAGAACATTCTCTATTACCTTTTCTGTAAGGTAATGGGATAGGGTGTCCGACCCCAACTGTGGACCTTCTTAAAAACAAAACCAAGCCGAACAACACCCTTGATTTTTTCTCAAGTATACCTCAGCTGCCCAGCTTCCCTTTGCGCCTAGTGCAGACAAAAGCATTGCCGTAAAATATTTTTTATTAACTTTTATGTAAGGGTTGGATAGGGTGTCCGACCCCAACTTTGAACCTAGTTAAAAAAAAATTAAGCCGAACAACACTCTGAACTTTTTATCAAGAAGACATCAGCTACTAAGCTTCCCTTTGCACCTAGTGCAAACAAAAGTATTGACGTAGAACATTTTTAATAAAAATTTAAGTAAGGGTTGGGTAGGTGTGCGACCCCAACTTTGGACCTAGTTCAAAAAAATAAAATTAAGCCGAACAACACCCTGAATTTTTTATCAAGTAAACATTAGCTACTAAGCTTCCCATTTCACCTAGTGTGGACGAAAGTATTGCCGTAGAACATTTTTTATTAACTTTTCTGTAAGGTTGGATATGGTGTCCACCCCAACTGTGGACCTACTTTAAAAGAAAAAAACTAATCCGAACAACACCCTGGATTTTTTCTCAAGTAGACCTCAACTACTTGCTTCCCTTTGCACCTACTGCGGACAAAAGTATTGCCGTACAATATTTTAAAATTAACTTTTCTGTAAGTGTTGGTTAGGGTGTCCGACCCCAACTGTGGACCTACTTAAAAACAAAACTAAGCCGAACTACACCCTTGATTTTTTCCCAAGTAGACAACAGCTACCCAGCTTCCCTTTGCGCCTAGTGCAGACAAACTTATTAACGTAGAACATTCTCTATTACCTTTTCTGTACGATAAAGGGATAGGGTGTCCGACCCCAACTGTAGACCTACTTAAAAACAAAACTCAGCCAAACAACACCCTTGATTTTTTCTCAAGTACACCTCAGCTACCCAGCTTCCTTTTGCGCCTAGTTCAGACAAAAGTATTGCCGTAGAACATTTGTTATTAAATTTTCTGTAAGGGTGGGATAGGGTGTCCGACCCCAACTCTGAACCTTGTTAAAAAAATAAAATAAACTAAGCCGAAGAACACCCTGTCTTCTTTCTCAAATACACCACAGCTACCTAGCTTTCCTTTGCGCCTATTGCGGACAAAAGTATTGACGTAGAACAGTTTTGATATCTTTTCTGTAAGGTAGTGATGTAGACTGACCGACTCAATCTTTGGACCTACTTTATAAATAAAAAAGTAAGCCGAAGAACACCGTGTGTTTTTTCTCAAGAAGACCTTAGCTACTAAGCTTCACATTTCACCTAGTGTGGACGAACGTATTGCCGTAGAACAGTTTTATTAACTTTTCTGTAAGGTTGAGTATGGTGTCCACCCAAACTGTGGAACTACTTTAAAAGAAAAAGACTAAGCCGAACATTACCCTGGATTTTTCTCAAGTAGACCACAGCTACCCAGCTTCCCTTTGCGCCTAGTGCAGACAAACGTATTGACGTAGAACATTTTCTTTTACCTTTTCTGTAAGGTAATGGGATAGGGTGTCCGACTCCAACTGTGGACCTACTTAAAAACAAAACTAAGCCGAACAACACCCTTGATTTTTTCTCCAGTACACCTCAGCTGCCAAGCTTCCCTTTGCGCCTAGTGCAGACAAAAGTATTGCCGTAGAACCTTTTGTATTAAACTTTCTGTAAAGGTGGGATAGAGTGTCCGACCCCAACTTTGAGCCTTGTTAAAAAAATAAAATAAACTAAGCCTAAGAACTCCCTGTCTTCTTTCTCAAATACACCACAACTACCTAGCTTTTCTTAGCGCCTAGTGCGGACAAAAGTATTGACGTAGAACATGTTTTATTAACTTTTCTGTAAGGTAGTGAAGTACACTGTCCGACCTAATCTTTTGACCTATTTAAAAAAAAAAGCAAAAAAAGCCGAAGAACACCTTGTGTTTTTTCCCTCAAGTAGACCACAGTTACCCAGCTTCCATTTGCGCCTGGTGTGGACAATAGTATTGACGTAGAACAGTTTAATTAACTTTTCTGTAAGGTACTTGTGTGTGGTGTCCGACCCCAACTTTGGACCTACTTTAAAAAAAAACTAAGCTGAGAAACACCCTGTGTTTTTTTTCTCTAATATAGACAACAGCTACCTAGCTTCCCTTTGCTCCTAGTGCGGACAAGATTATTGACATACAACATGATTTATTAAATTTTCTGTAAGGTAGTAAAGTAGACTCTCCGACTCTTTGGACCTGTTTAAAAAAACTTAACTAAGCCGAAGAACACCCTGTGATTTTTCTCAAGTAGACCACATCTACCTAGCTTCCTTTTGCGCCTAGTGCGGACAAAAGTATTGACGTAGAACATTTGTTATTAACAATTATGTAAGGTAGTGGGGTAGGGTGTCCGACCAAACTTTGAACCTACTTAAAAAAAATTAAACTAAGCCGAATAACACCCTGTGTTCTTTCTCAAGTACACCACAGCTTCCTAGCTTCCCTTTGCGCCTATTGCGGACACAAGTATTGACGTAGAACAGTTTTATTAACTTTTCTGTAAGGTAGTGAGGTAGACTGACCGACTCAATCTTTGGAACTACTTTAAAAATAAAAAACTAAGCCAAAGAACACCGTGTGTTTTTTCTCAAGAAGACCATAGCTATCAAGCTGTCCTTTGCGCCTAGTGCGTACAAAAGTATTGACGTAGAACATGTGTTACTAACTTTTCTGTAAGGTAGTGAAGTAGACTGTCCAGACTAAATTTTTTGACCTATTTAAAAAAAAAATAAACTAAGCGGAAGAACACCCTGTTTTTTTTTCAAGTAGACCACATCTACCCAGCTTCCCTTTGCGCCTTGTGCGTACAAAAGTATTGACGTAGAACATTCTCTATTACCTTTTCTGTAAGGAAATGGGATAGGATGTCCAATACAACTTTGGACCTACTTAAAAACAAAACTAAGCCGAACAACACCCTGGTTTTTTTCTCAAATAGACCTCAGCTACTTAGCTTCCCTTTGCACCTAGTGCAGACACAAGTATTGCCGTAGAACATTTTTAAATAACTTTTCTGTAAGGGTGGGTTAGGGTGTCCGGCCCCAACTGTGGACCTACTGAAAAGCAAAACTAAGCCGAACAACATCCAGGATTT